>NC_057776.1:14625497-14925497 GCF_014825855.1 Bombus pyrosoma
CGGTGTCCATCTGTGTCCCACGGTGTCCCACGGTGTCCCACGGTGTCCATCTGTGTTTCACGGTGTCCCACGGTGTCCCACGGTGTCCATCGGTGTCCATCGGTGTCCATCGGTGTCCCACGGTGTCCATCGGTGCAGCCCAGTCTGGATCAGCCAAAATTCTCTTGGAGGCTTTTGGTGAATCAAACTGGACTGGTGCGTAGTTCTTAGCTTGGTATCATTTTCCAAAGATCAATCAACTGATTAATTTTTGAAAAACGATGCCAATTACCGGGTCTCACCACGAGGAGGTGACTACGCAAGAGACCCGCCCATGAGTTATTTGTGGTTAACAAACCTTCGCGATTTACGTCTGTACACGAGATAACCCCAAGGTCCAGTGAAGAGCCCAAGGATTGACAGTAACTCGAATATCTGTTTCGCCGTTCGAAACTTTCACGAGTCGCGGTCGATGGCGCCGACCGATGATGCATGACAGTGATCCACTGGTGATCTAGTCGTGGATTCAGCTCATAGGCCTGCAGCTTAACACACTTCAACTGAATAAGTGGGACTTGGGGGAGGACCACTGAACAGAATTACGAAGGCAAGGCCCCAACAGAACGAGTGGGGTCCCCCTCCACAGGGCCACTCGAACCGAATTACAGCTTAAATGTTGTAGATTAATGGTTTGACTGTTGTAAATTGATACCTTAAATGTTATTGTTGTTATTAAATTCGTAATTAAGTTGTTAATAAGTAAACAAAGGTTTCTTCTCGATCTTCACGTTACGAAGGTTCAAGCGAAAATGAGCTCGCGCACGAGTCGGATGTTCCTTATATACATGACGATCAACCGTTGACAAGGTTACGGATGATTAGTCGAAAGGTGACAGTGCAAAATGTTTTGATGCACTGATGTCATGAAAATTGATTTTTCCATTATAGCACAATCAAATTTAATTACTTCGAAATTTTTATTGTAAATTGACCCCTCCGACAATATGTTACAATAATCAGTTTTATAATTTTTATATTTTTTACCAGCTAAAACTAAATTTACACTTTTAAGGTACTATTTTTTCATTTGGAACTGTGTTAATCTATATTAAATGCCAGTTTATGAAAAGATTAATTTTATTATAATAACAAAACATGAATGTAACCAGTGGTCAAGAATGATCATTCATCCCAAAGGGAAAGAACTTATAGTTTAGTTTTTAATAATTGCAGACTTTTCCGGATACTTTTACAGGATTTTAAATTATTATATTTTACAACAATTTATAAATGTTCTTAACTTAATTCTAAGCATATACCATAGTTCATTAGTTAATTATTAAATATATAATTTTAATATGTTTTCGCACAACAACTCTATTTTACTTTTTACAACTACAGTATAATATAAGCACATATCCTCGTTTTCCAAAAAGGTGTCTATCAGATTCTGTGTAACGTGTTTTTTGTGTCTATCTGATATTGATTTCATTCTTGTGATATCAAATTTTTCAAATTATGCGGCGTCTAAAGACCTAAGACTTCATTATTATATAAATGCTATAGTAAATACATCGATGTATCAATACTTTTTCTAGCCACTGTCCATAATCTGATCGTGCAATCTTAACAATCTAGTTGAAATCATAGAAACGAACTTTTCTTAAAATTCATCTATGAATTACAAAAACACAGTGGTAAATTTACGAAATTTCAAGAAAAGCTTACTTGCATATATAATATTTTAATTATCACTAACGTTCGTCGACTGTTTTGCAGGATGATCGGTGCAATGCCTGCGGTGGCAGTTCGCCACGAACGTAAACGACAGGAAAAAAGATTAAAACGTCCTAGTCAGCTTTACCTAGGGGGCCAATGGATGCCACCGCCTCAAGGCTCACCGCCTACCCCCAGTCCTCATGGCCACAACAACCACCTGGAACCTTTACCCGAGTTGTATCTCTGTGGCAAGGTAATTTTTCGCTTAACGTACAAACATACGAACATATATACGTACGTACATCACAGTGATGGATATCGTCGCGCTAACATGACTATTTATTGATCTCAACTGACCATACGCTATACGCATCATGGGTACACTTTATGACAACACCAACGTTCGATTTCTGTGTTCTTGAGTTATTCCACTGTGTAGAATTTATGCGCGCCTGTGTGCCATTTATAGATTTGCATATCTTCTTATAATACGTACTTCAACGACTTGCCAGAACACTCGAATTATTGAAGCTCAGAATCAAAGTGATCGATTCTATTTTCTGAAATTTTTATGTTGAAAGAAATTGCTTAGAAATCAAGGTGATCGACTCTGTAATATTTACGACCAATCAAATATTTCTGAATATATTTTAAAGAAATGGAATCTAAAGAGAAATTTGTATGATTCATTAAATGTTATAAAACGAATTTTTCTCTGGATATTACACGCATATATTTTTCTGCTTATAAATTTTCCATAAATGTCTGCAAATCGATAATTGATATTTATTTTTTCGAAAATAAAAATACATTTAATCTCGATAGAACTGAGCAGTTTGCTCTCTGCGTGGATTAAGTAACGTTCTAAATAGATCCTGTGCTTTAGGAGAGTTCTGTGTTTTGTTAGAACAGTATTAAGATTAACAGATTAAAAATTAAGCATCGAGCAGCGAAAATCGTTTTGAGATTAATATTATAGTATGCATTGACAATATAAGTATGATTAAGAGATTAATTAAAAGAGTCCTTGACAGAGATTATATATAGATTTTGATAGACTTACCAGATGCACGACGTCAGTTACATAATACAGTGGATTGAAAGCTCAAGAAACAACAGAGTTACTAGAGTTACTATCCATTAAAATCTTGCACAAAATTTACCGATTACGTTATACACCTAAATATTTACGACTAAAATAATTAAAATAATAAAGCCTTGTAGTAGAAAAAAATAAGATCCTAGACAAATCATTCATGCATCTAATTTTTCAATTTTTTATCATCTTCTTATAATATTTTAATATGTCCTTGAAATAATAATTATTGAAATTCTTGAAAATATTTAAGATTATTAAAGGGCGTTGTTTTAATAGAATTAATTAAATGATTAGAAATAGAAGAATATTTTATACCTGTTGTCACGAAACGTTGCATACTTCACTCATCCGTCTAATCTTCCAATTTTTACATTAGTTTAACAATTCCCTATGCTTCTCTATATAAGTTCATATCCTCAAATAGTCAAATAGAAATGACCAGAACTAAAATATTTAAAAAATACGAAACAAATACAAGAAATAAAATGTAAAATCATGATTGTGTTAGCGAAATGCATAATTAATTCGAAGATGTACATAGAGAGTTTACGACACGCTTATTGCAAACGTACATTTAGTTAATAATATACAACATGATTAATGAATGGACATTGCTATAATGAATAATTGATTCTTCAAATACTTTGGTAATGTCCACGAATCGTACGTTTGCAGTGAATAATCGCAAAAAAGAAACGACTGCTACATTTATTTTCAGACTCGTTTCTGCTAACGTAGTTCTCAAATAGTTTGTACTATACGTTATATGTACGTAACATGTTCATAAACAATTTCTATATACGTTCAAATACTTTCGCAAGCCACTGTAAAAGGGGTAATGTATTTTAAAAACTGAATATATGTTATAACGTGTTTTGTATTACGCATATTATAATATATTCGTAAGAAGTTTCTGTTCAAATGCTTTCGTGATCCGCTGTATGAGCTTTAACGTATTTTAATTGTGAAAAGCAACACAGATCATCAGAATTATCCTATAACAGAGAATCATTCGAGAGAAACATTTGCAAAATGATGAATAATTTGCACCTTACACGTGGAATCACCAGCAGATGATTCCTATGACCGTTAGACGTGGCAAATGATTTAACAAGGACATTGTCGTTTACAGATATCGGGGCTACACGCGGTGGTGGTGTGCCTATTGTTAGGCGCAGTGGTGCTAGTCGTTGGTCTAGTCCAACTTGCCCCGGGTGCGACGACCACCGACCATAGACTCGCTTTACTCGTAGCGGGCAGCATTCTGCTTCTCCTAGGTGAGCCATTTTTTCTCAGCCCATGAAACCGTACCAAGGAAACTCTGAATTTCTGCCAGAACGATCACGAACGTTCGTGACGAATGTTCACCAGAGAATAATATAAGAGAATAATGGGTCAAAGAAATACATTCATCTCAACTGCAATGCACATGTAAAGAGAAGAATAAATTCCCAAGCATGTTGTAACTTCAGTTGTAATCTTATATAGTTAAAATGATTTTATGGAGTGATAAGGAATTTAAGTATATTGCAGCGAAATTAATTACGTCTGGAATTAGCATTTCTTTTCAAGCCTTCTTTTTACGCTCTGGGAACAAAGAATTTATTATTAATTATAGAAACACGCTTTTTCTGATATTTTTATAAAGGAGATGCAAGATCACTAATTGACCCAAGACTCATTAACATCAACTATATACGTCGGTTAGTTGGTTAATAACGATTTACCACGGTGATACACCGAGCGTGAAAGAAACAAATATAATAATACGGAGAATTTCAAGTTTGTATAATTTTCGTTTATTTTTAGTATAGGTACACGCAAATGAGTAATATGTTTTAGAGAACAATTTTGAAAATCGAAATAAATTATTTTTATATAGTAGCGCTAACAGAAAGCAAAGCAAAATTATACATAAATCGCTGGTTTGATGGATTTAATATGTTAATTATTATATATGTGTATTTTATAACGATTTAATTTCATTGTACAAACAGACGTATAATATTTTCAAAATAAAATATCATATCGTAAAATATAATCCCATTGAGTAATTAGGCCACATTTTTCCGCAGTTGAATACTCTCAAATAGGATCTATTATCTATCATGTAAGTTGATTTCAAGTAATTAGGCTACATATCTGTGGTAAAACGATAACGTTTTCAACACATGACATTTCGACTCATTATACTGCATAGTTAATTTCATCGAGTAATACATTGATAACGAGCGTAGGCTCAATATTTTCAACAGAATATTTAATTATATATTTAATTATGTATTCTCAACAGGATATGTAATTCCATTGACTAATTGGATTACGTCTACAGTTAAAATGTGACATTTTCAAAAGAATATATCACGGTAACATGATTTCATCAAATAATTCGAATGTACATATTTTTTGACAAAAATGTAATATTTGTAGCAAAATATTGATTTAAGATTTTAACATTCACTTATTACGAATTTATTATACGATACTACAGTTTGTAATTAAAATATTAATGAATATTCGTAAGATAACAAATCAAGGAAATATGTTTCATGATTATTCCTTTATTTGAATATTTTTCATATTGGACACAATTGAAAAATGCTAATTTAATAAAATGAAATGAAAAGGAAATGATACGAAGAAAAACAATTTTCAATGCATTCACCTTTTAAGTTTTGCAAATTCGTATCCCGCATCTCGTCGTGCGGCTCGTCCTATCGCAGCTCTGAATTCTGTAACTTTTGAACTTTAGAACCGCGAAGTTTATGCTTGGAAACTTGCGAACTGAATAGACTCAATCATACTAAATACTAACACGCCTTTGCAAAATTTCAAGCGTTTGTTAACCAGTATTTATGTTCGTTGCAAATGCTTAAATAACAATTCAAACTTGTATAGTATACCAAACAGTTACAGTTACAGTATACCAAACATTGTTCTCAAATCTCGCATAGGAAAATAAGGAACGAATGAAGTTATTTAAAATATCGTGATATTTTGTCTTCTTCGTTTTATTGTTTCTGAGGTTGATCTCTAGGTCGGCGGTTGAGGAAGGCTGCTAACCGCCCTCGAGAGAAAGTTGCTAACGAAAAGTATCGTACCTGAGAAAAACCATATTTCTCCTATCTTTCTATAATAGGTAATAATAATAATATCCTTCGGACAGGGTCTTTGTGTAGCGGGCCACGGGAAAGAAACAATTAGAAAGTTTACTGCCGAGTACCGCTACATTTCTTTTGACCATTTCATATCAATAGATATAGTATACTGATTAATAGAAGAATAAAAATAAGATATTCTAAAATTATGTCCCTCTATTTAACGCTCGTACTTGAAACAGATGCAACTTTTATTAAAAGTTCTATTAATATTTTACTTTCAGAAAAAGTTTCCAACGATATTAAACGTTTATCATGATCGTCCTCTGAGATTATATTATTAAATCTCCTACACAAAAATGTAGGAAAAGCGAAGTGCTTCTGATGAAATATTCACGTTCTTTTATTTATTGAAATTTTAATAAAATATTCCGAATGTTTTGCTATTGAAATAATGGAATTCGCATACAAACTCGTTTTATTTATTTTATAGTTAGCAATGAGATATTATACAAGACAATGCCGAGGTAATAAGATGCAGTTTGGAAAGAACTTTCTCTTCTTCAGAGATTTTATGACAAAATCATATTACTGTGAGCTATCCATTCAGAATAATCAAGTTAACGTCGTTTAACATCGTGGTCGGAATAGAAGTGATAGCTGTTCTTTGACTTAGCTAAAAGGAATACCTTCAAGGATACGAATATCCTCCGTATAAAACGTTAAATACATTTATCGTCACGAATTTATACAACCTTGCAATGGAAATGTTTAACAAAGTTCTTTAAACAAAAAATTAATTTTATTATAAGTACGCTGCAAATGTTTATAAACACATCTGAGATTAAAATACGCTTGCATATATATAAAAATTGCGTGAGTTTCACAGACGAGATGAAATAGTTTCATTAAAATTCCCTCAAAAAGTATAATTCTAAACAAACAAAAAAAGAATAAAAATTAGCTGAATTTTCTCTGATAGAATAAAATCCAAAATTGTCTTGTATCCTTTTGCATTTTTATTCGCTCCAAAAATTTTTACAAAATCAATTCGTGAACATTCTCAACAGCTTATTAAAAGTACTTACCATATTTAGGTCGACTCAAACTTTTTTCGACAAACATTTTCAGTTTTCCATAAAATTGATCGTTTTTTCCCCAACTGCTTAGAAATCCATGTACGTATAAGTGAATAGAAAATTCTGATAGAACATAGTCACTTTAAAAGAAATTGTTCCCTTGTTTACTTCTCTACTTCTAATTACATTCTCCTTAAATGAAACACTGAGAGCGAAAGTGGACTATGCCACGTTTTTTCTGAATTGTGAGTTTATTAATTTATTCCAGTAAGCTACATTGATCGTAGAAAAGTGGCAAAACTTATTTTTGCCAAATCAAACTCGAATAATATAGCAAAATTAAAATTGTTGCGCTAAATATTTCGTAGTTGTCTATCTATTTTTAAAAAGTATTTATAAAAGTAAAATTAAAATAAAAAAATTTTTTAAAGTAAAAGAATTAAAAGGAGAAATTAAAATGTCGAATGTTATTACGAAAAAGAAGTTTCTTGTCACATACGTTTAAACAGCTAAAAAATTTCACCAAATGTCTAAATTGGACAAATTGTGAATGTAAATTATTAAACAAAAAAAAAACATACGTTTAAGTGCAGATCGATTGGACGTAATAGCAAGAATCTCTATAACATTTTCATGAACGATAAAGTTGACCGATGAAATTCACATGCATCAATATTATCAACACGAGGCCATGCTCGTAAACTTAGCAACAGATAAAGCGGTTGTTTCGGAATTAAATTGTCAAAGTACGCTGCATAGAGTATTAATTACACAGTATAAACGCGAAATATATTGACGCGTAGCCCGAAATTTATAGTAGAAATTTTGATCGAATTTTCGTTACACTAAACTAATTACATTCCAGCCTATGAAAATTACCACAACGTAAACCAGTAAAGCTCATTTTCATCGTCAAAGTTCCGTTAAATGAACAGATCTAAATTTTATGTTGTATTGAAAATATGTATAGCAGATCAACATGTATAATCAAATAATGCATTTTAAAAATGAAATGGTTTGTATTTGAAAATTTTATTGGGAAGATTTATAGATTGTTATAGATATTTGAGGCAAATATAGAATATATAAGTATATAAAGATATAAGAAAAGTAATTTAAATTTATAATTTAAATTTAACTTAGACATTATCTTCTCAATTCACTTAAGTATCAAAGAAGTTTCTTTACGCGTATCATACGTGCAACGCTTCACAGTGGACGATCCTGGTATTTGTCAGCCGCTCAGTAACTTGTATTCTTCGGTATAAATATAAAATGTATAGAAATAACAAATAAAATCTCTGATTAACAAATGTCATATTCTAATTCTAAATTATATCTCAGTCTTTCGAATTTTGTAATTTTTTTAATTAAACATTCATTGTTCACATTGTAAATTCAGTAATACGTATCCCTAAGAAACTATTTATATTAATAATAACATAAGATATGGAGCAAAACAGAAACTAGGAATATTATTTAGTATCAATTTTTAGGATTAAAATCGCGAGCAACAGAAAATATAAAAAATAAATATCCACCGTATAAAATAATTATATCACTATTATTACCATTACATCAGTATCATTCGTACTTATAAAAGTTTAACGCTACAACTATCAGAGTAGTCGAACTGACCAATCCATAATTTTTTATGAAGATCGTTTATTTATATCGCGGTACATTTTTAGAAATTCTTAATGATCATTGGTAAAGTAAATAGATGAAGACTTGTCTATCAGCTTATTTGTGTTTTTTTCATACTCCTGCTATTTTAATGCCCGTAATTCGTTGTAAAATATTACACTTTAGTATAGAATTAGTCTAGTTCTAGTCCGATACTTTTAGTGCTGATATTTCTAGCAAAAAATAATGATAAAACTTATTACACTTTTTATCAAATCTTAAAGTTTCCTTTAAAGATTTGTTTATGAAAGTTGTGTAGTGTAATTACCAAATTACGAATCGAACAATGTTCATCGAGAAGAGTTTCGTTCTGCTTGATATTTGTAACGATCCCGCTTTAAAATTCCAAAATTAAACACCTACATTTCTCGAAGGTCGAAGTGAGTTACGAGTAGCTAACTTACAATTAGTTTAATAATCCTCAACGGTGAAACGATCCTATAAAATACCATTATATCGAAAACTCGATGATCTCCAGGCATTATCCTCGCGTTATGTATAGCTTTCCTTTAACTGCATTTTGATTCGCTTTGTACAAAGTTTATATTTTAATCGTCAGTAGTTCCAACGTTAAACAGTCAAACTACCTCATAAAATGTCATCGTAACAAATATCCAATGATCATCCTTTGAATGATCCTAATGATCATTATGTACCCTTCCGTATTCCTCTCGTTCTTGATCCATTTCGTACAACTTTCACATTTTAGTGATCAGAAAAAAAGAAAGATAGGAAAATACTAGTGTTAAATGGTAAAACGATCGCATAAAGTGTGCCAATGACTAACAAAACTCAATGTTTTTTAGGTATCATACTAGCCGGTGTTAGATGCTACGTGTTGCACTGTGTGCCATTACCAAGCGAGTCACCCATTGCAACTCCACTTCCGCCTCCAGCTAACGATCAAGCTGGACTTCCACGAGGCACGCTGGACCTGCTGGTGGGCCATCAGAATCAACCAGAAACCGACGCGTTGATGCACACCGATCACCATCATGAACACCATTCCCATCATCATCACCACGCAAACCATAAGAAGAAGCGTAGCTCCCAAGGCTCTCACTCCGACGAAGCCTAATGATCGACGTCAGAGAAACCGGCTAATTAATTGGATCCGGTTAGTCGATGATGAAAGTACATCCGCTGATAGAGAGAAACTCCTCAGGCGTTCCAGACTTAAATTAGAAAGAGAAAGGAGAAAAGAATGGTGAAGATAAGGAGAGGGAGAATGAGGAGAGAAATTGGACAACGTATAAATCGAAGCTTTTGAAAGGAAAGTGAAACGGAGAATAACCGTTGAAGACAGTCTATACATCGTGTACATTATACTCGATTCTTTTATCTTTTGTAACTTTCTATATATATATAATTATATATATATAATTATATAATATAAATATATATATATATATATATTATCGACATGTAATGCGTAACGTGTACTCAGCTTGAATCGTCGCTGAAGAAAGTGCACTTTTCTATCCTGTATGCTGGGTGTTCGAGCTTTATCCGATCCACGATATCACTTCATTGGCCGTTGATATTTTACCTCTACGTAAACGAAATGCAAACTGTTTGCAATGTTATGCTATGTTTCGTAGCGAACCATTCTTTCGGTTACTTCTGGATGCAAACTGCGAAACGTTGAAGAATTCCACATAGAGATAAGGGAATAGGACGGGGTAACTTTGTTATCGCACTTTCTCTGGTCAAAGTCAGTCGACACAAATCCTTGAGATATTGCGAACAAGTCTTTATCTTTTTATGTGTACTTGAAGCCAAGAACATTTTGCTTAAAATTGCTATTTTGTTCATTCCTGCTCGAAATGGAAGAAAGAACTCTATGAATATCGATGTAAGATTCTTCTATATTACTTTATGGTTTACGTACGTTTCAGGAGGTTCTATTTAACTCTGTTGCGACAATCAAGTTGTTTCTTATCTTTTTTCAATCTGTTTCTTATTAGTAGAAAAATTTCTTAAATTTATGGAAGATAAGAATCGTTGTACGTTAAAAGGTTCTGGTTTTAATTTTGCGCTAAAACGCGTCGTAAAATTCTAGGAGTCTCTTATTTATTGAAACGAGAGCGAGATTGACATACAGAAATATTTCTCTGACTTGTTGTTATTACACTGGAAGATGCTTAACATCGTCTAAGTGGATTTAACGTGAACGTAAGTGGATTTGAAACCTTCTTCAGGTTTCTAAGAAGTAATCAACAGTTATGGTTCTTCTACGATGGCAGGAATAAATTGAAATACAGAGCGAACAGAAGAAAAGAAATTGCCAAACCGAACACCCTGCATTCAATCTAAAACAGTTCGTTATCACTATGAAAGACTAATTCCTTCTTCTCGAAAACCAAAGAAAGCTCTGTACAAAAAAAGAAAAAAAATAATAACAAACGTGTATACATAGAATAGATGCATTATATATATATATATTTCTCATGCGACTAAATCGGAACGTTGTACGCACGAGCATAATGAGACAGAGGATAACAACTATGAATTATTGAAGACGCGCAAAGAAGAAGAAGAATCTCGAGAAATATTGGAATATCGTTAAAAGAGGAAGGACATTTCGTTCAAAGAAGAAAGAGGAAAGGGGTAAAACTTGATTGAAAGAAATCTAATGAATTTAACAAATCATCCGAGTAATGCTCTTAAATCTGATAAGAAATATTAGGAAAAGTTGTTAAGTATAATTTTTACGTGCCAATCTAAAAGTGACAACTTCTATGTAGATGATTCAGTTGCATTTGTAGCAGCACGAAATGATTGTATCGTATCGTCTCGAGTATTCTCTTTTTGTAACGCTATGTTCCTCGGTAGCTTGACATATGTGTTAATCATTATACATAACGCGCGCATGTGTGTGTGTGCAAATGAAAATTCTAGGATAAGTATCGATATTAAAAAGTGTTTTAGAAGTCTAAAAGAATTGGCCTAGCGTCGGTAGTTTTACGGATATTTAGATATTTTACTGGCAGACATTTTTTGGATTTTAAAGATCATCGCCTTGAATTTTCATTGAATTTCAATTGTTTAAGGTATTTATATTATTTGACAAACATATCTAGTCTGTTGGATCTGTTCGTAATGTACTAAATGGCCCATAATATCTCGCACGAGTTATTAATATCATACACTTGAATATTTTAAAATCAATATTTTAAAGTCTTGATAAATTATTATTGTACCCTAGGGAAAGCTAATAATTTACGGCGAAATATCAGTCGTTATCGAGCAAATGAAGTTCATTCGTATGGTACAAGTAAAATTTGTCTGTTAAAAAGTCTGTTCCAAAAAATGACTTATTATTATGTTAGATATTTATTGTTTTAAACCAAGAAAATTTTTGTATGATATTTTACACAGTCGTGATATATGGTCCATTCTGTATATGACAGAACTAGGGCACCTGTTTATTAAGAAATGCTTTTATTCTACCATACCATAATTCATCAGAAACTTATGGCGTATTTTATAGGGAAAGAAGTAAAGGAAGTGAAATTTGAAAGGGATTCTGGCTAAAAAGAATTCTATTTGAGCTTATCTCGGTAATCATTCAACATTTTCTACTTTCCGATGTTGAATAATTTTGATACCACGAAGTCGAAGGAACTTCAGAGAAGAATCTATTATACAAAATAAATTATTAAAAGTAAAAGCAGTACACATGAAGCTGTAAACGTAAAAGCTTCGAATAAAAATTTGAAAATGTCTTTTCTCCCCAAAATATAATACGCTTGATTATTTTGAGAAATTATTGAAGAATGTACAAAACAAATATTTCAAGAACATTAGATTTCTTCGTGTTTACTTGTTAATTTACAAACTAACTGCTTGTAAATAAACTTGATTATTTCCTAATAACAATTTTCTTCTAATAAATACAAAGATATTCGTTTCTAACAAATGAAGTTCCTTCGAACGCACACGATCATTCGTGGTGTCATTCACGATTTCAACTATGGGAATACAGTTTAAAATTCACGATATGATTCTACCTCTGTCTTGAATTTCGTCTTTCGTGAGAAACTTCTGTCTCGACCAATCGCGTATGTGGTAGGTAGGCCTATTAAAACGTACTGTGGTCGTTCCGTGAACAACAAAAATTTAAAGAATAAAATGGTACTTAGAATGTTCGTAGCACGTTGGTATTTCATAGAAACTGTTAGATTGATTTTTATATGTATATCGTTACCTTTATCGATAAATTTCTGTCACGACCAATTAGACGATTACAATAACTATTCTACATTCAGAGAAATTCGATCGTATGATTTCTATATTTCGATACACGACAGAAGT
Organism: Bombus pyrosoma; assembly: GCF_014825855.1. NCBI lineage: Eukaryota > Metazoa > Arthropoda > Insecta > Hymenoptera > Apidae > Bombus > Bombus pyrosoma. The sequence continues at coordinate 14,638,475 of NC_057776.1, forward strand.
ATAATTACGTGATATAAGGTAACGTGTATTGATACGATAATTGAGCGATTGAACATTTGATTTCCTCGGTGAACTTCATCTCAAAAGAACTTTTTTCATTGTTTCACACCTTAAACAGGTGTTCGGATAATGTGTCAGGAATAGACTGCGGATGTTTATGCATTTATGGAAAATTTAAAGTGCACAAGTATACAAAATGTATATCTACTGCTCTACCGAAGATCCAATGTTTGAACGGTTACATTATCTGAATTGGTCAGAAAGTTTTTGACTATTTCGAACAATATAAAAATTTCTCTTCAGTTTTGGTACAGGCGGTGAAGAAATGATAAAATTTGTAGAACATTGAATTTACGAGATTTTGGTCTTAAAGAGGAAGAAGTTATTAAATGTTAAAGAAGTTATCTTGAAGAAGTTATTAAACAGGAAACGGGTAATGTGAGACTATCGCTATAATTGTATAATACAGTAATTTCAGTTTAGCCAGACACGACGTCGGCTCTAACTGATAAAAATGTTGTCAGTGACGTTTCTAAACCCGACGCTGAGAATTCTTTTTCAGCATGAGAAATGTAACGAGAATGGAAACGAAGGTGTTAAAAGTACTTATATATTTATGACATTAAGACAAAGACTTACTGTTACATAATTTGAAGTAGAAACAGAATTCAATACAACTTTGTTGAACGTGTTAAAAACTTTATAGATACGATTTAGAAAGCAGGCAAGACATGGTATTCGTAGATAAATAAAAGATATCACGTTTGTTGTGAACTAAAATAGTACAAGTGTGACAAACTTTACAATGCGAGAAAAGGTGCTTCTAAATATTAAAACTTAATAGTATACATACTCATAAGAGAAATGAATGACAACAATCTTTAAACGAGTACTTGTTTACGCAAAAATTCGATTTTATCTCGTTTTTGGAAACATACGCTTGTACGACTTTCCCACTAAGTCCTTCGGTTGTGTTCATAAAGTTTACATGAACATATAAATTTTCATAAATATCCACAGTTTAATCGTGAAACATGATCGAATAAAACTGGAAATCGCGTGCCTGTTCATAGACGAAAAGTGGCAACACATTGGTAAAAGAAGAAAAATAGAGCTAGAAATTGCAACTTTTTTAGACACGACGTGTATGTTAACGATTCATCCGCGTCATTCTCGAAGAGCCTTGTACGTGAACTGGCGTTGCGTACCGATTCGAGAACAAAGGAGGGATATAAAAAGGAAGGAACGACACGGGGATGAAGAAACGATGACAAAAATTACGGAACGTCGCTATGAGCTATTTACAACACCTTGTCGATAAATGTAACTCAGCACCTGCACCCGACTTCGATGTTATTTTTTCGAGGGAAAATTTTCTGTGCGGGAGAGGGAATCGTAGCGAGTAATTTTTCCGATGATCTTACGACGCAACGTAAAACATGCGATCTAGATGTGTCTTTCGAGTAACAAATATTTAAATTATCTATTTACACTGCAATATTTATACTTAAAAACAGTTATAAATTCTTCTGTGCCCGTGTGTCGAGAAGACTTTTTCGTAGGAATTCACTTTTTACGAATATTCTATGCGAAGAAAAAATGGATAGAAGCGAACCATAGCGATCTTTTAAAGTCGACTTACGCAGAAGCTTCAACTTTTTAGAATTCTATTGATTATAGCGTTGTATATTAAACAGCTATCTAGATTTACACCTATGGAACTCGATAAAAATTACGAACAGATATAAATAACGTTGACTATAACGATTTTTATTGTCATCTCCGTTTATAATTCTGTATCATTGATTTCGAGCGTAGTGCAATGTACTTCACTTGATACAACCCTCTATTGTATATATTTACAATGTTTAATTTGTCACGAAGCGGCATGCTTTATTTCAAATGGAGAGATATTTTATCAAATTTTAATTACCCCATCCAAGACGATGTAAAAATTGGAAAAAAGAGAACGTTAAGAAATTGTTCCTCTAGATATTACAATATCGTACTGTATCTAATTTTTCGCCTACTGTCGTAGACAGCCAGTTTACTTGTTAATTGATGACACAATCTTATATAATAAAAACTCTTCTCGAGGCGCAGGCGTGCACGTTCGACTACCGTTCGGGTCCACTTAAAGTTATTACAAAAACGTTACACCGATATATGTATATGAGAACAGTTGTAAGTTATTTTACAAAGCGTTGGGCACTAGGTGAACGAGGAAGAAATTCCACAAGAATAATCTCCAAGTTTCAGTTCTCACTCACCTAGTGCTAGTGATATATAATAATATAGTATAATATAAAATATAACATAATATAACATAACATAACATAACATAATATAACATAACATAACATAACATAATATAATATAATATAACGTAATATAATATAAAATAATATAATATATTATAATATAATGCATATGCATAAAGAAAACAAAAAAGTATATATACATACTCTTAATATAATAATAGCGGTACACGCACGAATCATCTCTGAACTAACTAAGGTATCTGTACGTAACTGTAAGCCACTAAGCTTAAGTACAGCGATATACGAGCATGTATAACAAGCTCGACAACCTTCCGTTTAATGCGATCTGTGTAAATAGTTTCGTAAACTAATTTAAGCTCGCTGGTAGACACACCGTACAACTGGGATTTTTCTATGCGCGCGCGCTATCTTTCAACTTTTTTACTGTGTTTTGCGCTCTTTTTAAGGTTTGATAATGCTCTGTCGAATCGTCGTTCGCGAATCGAGAGGCGAAGATATCGTTAAAACGCGTCTTTTTCACATTGTTTGTCGACGATTCTTCCAGTGAATCATCGTGTATGGGGTATTTCGCTTAATTTCTATACTTAAGATGATTCCAATTGCTATTAACGACGGCGTGAGAAAATAATCATAATGATAGTTGGTTCTATACGAAGAAGATTGTACAAGGATATATTATATATATTATATAATATACAGGAATACATTTTCGCCTTCGTTAATTTGATCGAACAAGAGAATATATTTTGGCGAAGGAAATACTGAGTTTAATTAGAAAATGAAATTACATGATTTCGCGAATAGATCAAGCGATCAAGTGATTAATTTTACAAGCTGAAAGTACAAGAAAGTAACAATGTTAGAAGTATATTTGTCTTTTGAGAAGTCGAATGTTGCCACGTGCTCGAAGAATGAAACTAATAAATTTACAGAAATCCAGCCGATATATTTTTACTTCTCGCATATAAGATAAAGAAAGAAAGTAGCAACTGAAGCAGAAATGATTCTTGCAAAATTACAATCATAAAATAAAGTAACTCGTGTCAAAAGTATGTTTTTTGTATCGCCAGTAGCAAACGAATTAACGCGTTCAATGCGACGCACAAAAGCGAAATGGGTCCCTGGTGGCTGAAATCGATTTTTCTATAACACGTGTCCATTTATCCAGACGTCTTCATCCGCAAGACGATGGGAAGTTCCGACGACGCACGTTCATGTCTTCCGCATTGAATGTGTTAAATGAAATACCCTGTATACGAGTCCATTGCATTTGAATCGATCCTCGATCCCTACGATCGATCATGTACGAATTACGCTTACTTGCAGTTCGTTGCTTTCCTGCGCTGATTCTTGAATTTCGCCAATTAGTTAAACAAACAAAGGGCAATTTTGATATTTTCAGTCGACAGTTGCGACAATTGCTGTCACTACGCCAAACTATTTTATAATCGTGAACATTGAACATTTTTAAGGTTTCTAAACGATATTACGCTTACGATTGATTGATTGCTTTGCTGTGATGCTTTGTGGAAGCTTGTTTGTTCCTCACGCAGAATGTTTCATCGCTAGAAGGTTTCTGCTTTCTACGAAGCGTTTCTATTTTTTATTATGTATGGTATTATTGTGCGTCCAAAATTAATTAATCCGAGTGTAAATAATGTAACATGATCGTTTTTGAATACGCTAGATGTTAGACGAAAATTCTGTGCTTTTAATTTTACGTTCTTTATACATAAATCGTGATCTTGAAAATTGAGATATTTCCCACAACCGAAGTGCGCTTTGGTTTTTCACCATTTTGATTCGCTGATTCTTCGGTTGTTCGTCTATTCTAACATTGATTCTGAATCTTAAATTTCTTTTAAAGCGTTTCTAATGTTACTTACATACTGTACGTATTACCGTAGGGAACAAAAGAAATCGTTTGAACAACTTTATCAGCATTTTTATTCAGCTACAACACAGAAACAATACAGTTAAACATGCATATCATTGAATTATATCGTAATCAGAATGCATTATTTTAAAAAATCGTACATCGATGCTGTAGATAAGCTGAAAGACGATGCTATAGAAATATCAATTAAAAGCACAGAATTTTTGAGTTGAGAGTTGACACTTCATAAGAGAAAATAATATAGAAGAAAAATGATTATGTGCAATTAAAGGATTTACGTCTTGTTATCTATACAGCCTTGCGTGGTTAATTGATTTTGGATAAAAAATGTCGATTTTTAACCCTTAACGACAGATGCTCGTATTTTTCCTGTTATCACAAACGTGTTTTCTCGCAGATTAATGATTTTATTTTTAAAATCACTATGTTTTAAAAGCTTTGAATAATTATATATATATATATTTATTTATTTATTTATAAAAATCTTTTACAATTACAATATATATATATATACTTGCAAGTATTTAAAAAAATACAGCTTCTAAAATTCTCCACCAATTTGTGATAATGAAATAAACACTCAGATTCTCCTCGAGCATGTGTTTGTAATTAAGGGTTAATCATCTGCTGTATCTTACTAACCAAGATTAATATCGTTATGCTCTGCGAGTTCATTCATTTCGAATCTCTGCTACATTAAGTGATATCTATCACCACCATAGTTATACAAAAGCTATTATAATATTTCGTTACTGTTACGTAACATTTTCATCCTTCGGGTTTTCGTTTTACTTATATTAATAGCGCCGTTGGTCCGAACTAGAAGCTAAGAAGCTACGTTTAATTTACGGGTTATCGTAATCTCTAGGAATAACTGCGTTAACGTTCTTTCAGATAGTACGAAAAAAAGAATAAGAAAAAAACAAAAAAAAAAAAGATGGATTTAGCGTAACACATTGCGACAAATATAACGGAGCCTATGTACGGAATATCTTGGACACTGTTGAGCAACTTCCAACAGACTATAATTAAGTAAACGTGAAAGCAATAAGAATATCGTGTCGTTATACTTCTAACTTCTGACTATCATCGGCTATCTTGATTTTTTAGTTTTCGAAACGTTAAATACAGTGAAACCCTCGTATTATAAAACTGTATATAGCAACGAGCACGATATATGTACATACGATTGAATTTAATTTATTAATCAGTCGCATAAAACAATCGATAACGAGACAAATCAACCGAAATATATTAATAATGATTATACGAGCCTCTCGCAAGCCGAACTAATGAAACAATTCTACTTTTTCACGATTTCATAATTTTATTACATACGTATACGATTAATATTCAATTGTCAAGAGATAAATAGGTTTCAGTCATGTTCTTAAAAGTATGAATTTGTATAAAAAGTAACAATCTAATGATAACGATGAAGCCAATGCGACATAACGCTATTGATAATATATTGTTCAAATAATCATCTGCTTTGGATGATCCTCAAACACTATTCTTTCTAGTCTTTCGCAATGGGTTTCTCTAATATTATGAACCCTTGATGATGGAATTTAGGAATTTTCTACCTAATATCATGAGATCTTGGTGAAACACGAATACGGGAATTTTATTGTATTTGCGTGCAGAAGAAGAAATGCTTTTTCTTTCGTAACGAATCGTCCAAGATACTCCAAGATCTTTATCATTGTACTCTAGTTGCCCTAAAAAGTCGACGACGGTAGGAAATCGGGAGTAAAACACGTTCGCCATGCAAAACGTTCAGAAAACTCCATTTCTCGTGAGATTATGTGATCTTCTAGCTTCTAAAAAAAAGTCTGTTATATTTTATGTATATACACATTCGCCTCGGGTCTCTGTCGGGTGATCATTCTCCGTGTCTTTTAAGAAAATGCGATGGGCAAACATGGCACACTCAACGAAATCGTGAGAGGTCTGGCTACGATTGTACGCGAATTTTGTTTAACTTCGTTCGTTAAAACGGGACTTCAATAATGAAAAAGTATGAGTCCCCTCGAAGATCGATGCTTAAGCGAATCACGACCAATTGCAAGTTGAAAATCTTTCAGCTGAGAGAGTGTGAGGGAGAGAAAGAGAATGAGAGAAAGAGATAGATAAACGACGAGAGGTGAACTTTTCAAATTTACCTGAGATATACACATATACATATATCTATATATGTATGTATAATTTATTATCGCTAGGAAGTATCCAAACGCTTTAATTAATCTGTAATAACGATTCATGACTGTTGTTGCATAATATAATAGTAATACGATTAATGATGGATTACTGACTAAAAGCGATATCTTTATATCTTTTATTATATTTATTTTCCTACGCAGTCAGACAATTTTGGTTATTCGTTAAAAATATTTACCATCAACGAATTGAAATTATTCGTCGACATACGACGAGTTTTAATTATCATTACTCGAATTAATCATGATAGTCTTTCTACGTGTATATATTTCATCTATATTCCATATATATTTTGGAAAGTAGAACCTTTTTAATAATTATACAAAATTTAAAAATACAGAACTATCTATATAACAAAACTTCCGAATGACATAACGAATGACAAGTTCTTGTTCGCATATTAATTTCGAACGGTTAATTTTACCACGTAATGGTAATGATAAAACCACAAACTCATATTTGCTCCTTTCATTTATAATCTTGCAATTAAATTACATTCCGACGAAAGCAAACAAGTGTTCAGGATACTTCCGAGCGATGTTAACATATGCATATGCGTAATGTATATACATTAATATGCACATATATGAATATGTTAACATATATGCAACAATATACATATAAATATGTGTGTATATATACATATATATATACAAGAATAATATATATATATATACGCTACTTCTTCGGTATAATATTTATTGTACGTTTACACACAAAACCATACGCACGTATCGCATGAAAGTTAGGTTCATGCAGGTTACGATTATCGTGCAACCTTCTTATCGCACATTCGGCTCGATAATTACCTGGTAACATAACGGGACTTCGCATGCATGAACGACATGATCATTTTTCTTGTCGCATCCGAGCTCGTCGTAACTTCGTGCGTGAAGTTTCGTGACAGTACTCAGAAGCCGCTAGGGCCTTTGATTCCTTTCCGATTGTACGCGATCATGCACGAAATAACGTGGACATAACGAGGCTGTAACGATGTTACGATAGCTATCGACTATAATTTCAAAATTTCCGGATAAGATTATTTTAAAAATGGTATATCGACGATTGACTTTTTAAACAAATTTTCACGCTTCCCTGGAATCGATGTTTCTCGTTTCTTGTTTTCCAAGTAGAAGCGAAGAGTAAAGTTTTCCCGACTAAAATGAGAATTAATTGAATTACTTGACACTTTATTAACAACAAAGGGAATGAAAATATTTTATTAATATAACAAAGGTAATTCAAAATTGTCACAAATCAAGAAGGTGCTACAAGCATCGATTTCGGAAAACTTTTTAGCTTTTTTTCGTCTTTGTGCTTTTACTTAATTCTGTAAAAAAAGGCGAAGAAATAAGAAAGAAGCGAACGTTCGTTTAGATGAACGATGACCGTTTACATAGAAACGCGAGGAATTGAGAAAATTTTATAAATAAAGCGAAGAGATTAACTCACAGCGACAATATTAATATTGAAACAATTCTTCCACAGAAATCTAGACTTCAGGTTGATCTAAAAATATTCCAATATCGTTCACGTTATTTCGCGCGATCCTTAGTTCGAATGCAAGTGTCAAAGGGAACTGTTTATTTCAAAGATGCGGGCGTTGATAAATCGAAAGGACTGTACGGTTTTATGCAGATCATTACAGATTGTCATTCATTCGATAGTTTCGTTGAAAGCTCTAGCCAGGGAGGCGAGCGTTTGTCTCCTAAGGTACGTGATAATGATTTTTGGAAAGACTGAATTATTTCTTAACTTTATGAGAACGTGAACACGGAATTACGACGAAACTTGAGGTTTGCACGGAAATGTGTCGCAATTATTACGCATGGAGGGCCTCAAGTACTGTAACCTTGTATGTGATTCTACAGTAAAGAAGAAAAATCGTAAATAACAGAAAAAAAAAGAACTCTACTGCTATTGTAACTTTCAGAGTTTAATAAAACGTTTTCACTAACAGAGGGGGAATTCCAATTACGACAACCTATCTGTGAAATAAAATACGCTGAAAAATTATCCTTTCGCAGTTATACCGTTTCCGCAAATCGACATTTCCACCAATCACATTTTTACCGTTAATAGGTCATTTTAATTTCAAGGGAAAATCTTCCCGTTACTTTTGCTATTACATTCGTTGTTTCAATTAAAAGTATCTCTCAATTTCAGCTTATTACGATGTATCTACGGCGAAACTTTATTAAGAGATACTTGGCAACAGGTAAAAATAAATTAAAATCAAATCCATATAAATAAAAAATAACAATAATACGGAAAACGAATTTTATGTTTATAATAATTATCTGCATTTATCGTTTTACTAAACCAAATTGATCGGCAACAATCGTTGCCAATATATACACTGAATCGTTTAATTTGCAGATGTGCGGGTACACGTGTGTCGGGATTGAGACGGGTCGAAAGAAGTTTTGGATGGGATTGAGCTGATCTCGATGTACCCATATCACTGAGGCTTTTGAAAGTTTTGGGATCCCGAAACTCGATTCGGGTGTCGGCAATATAAACAGAACGAACGGGCAATCTAATTTCATATCAGCTCGACAAAAGTCAAACGAGATTGACCAGAGAGACACGAGAGTCATATTAAAAGAATATAAGAAGACACACGAATAAATATCATATCTATCTCAAGTAAACTCTTAAAATTTTAACTGAAAATAAATATTGTTGTCGTAGGTTTTCGATGGAATGTAAAGGTATTTGTATTAAACTCATGCAGCGTTCGAACGATCGTTTATATTTTTAATTTGAGTGAAATTAAGCAAAGAAAAAAGTAAATCGTTGAAAAAGTTCAAATTCGTTTTCAGGGATGAGAAAGGAGGGGAAACGATACGATTAGAACCGCGTTGTTCCTCTAATCAGGAAAAGCACGGATTCTTGTTCATACCCGGTTGCATGTGCATAACCATCCGAGCCCTGTCCGCCAACGCATTTCCATGTCTGTGTCAGCGAACAAGACAGAAAATCTATAGACCTGCAATGCAAATTACTGTAATAAAATCTTCTGGAAGCGAATTGGAAGGGCACAGCCAACAGAACGCGAATACCGTCCATACTAATAACGGAGTGAAACTTTTGTATTTTAAAAATACAAAAATCAGAAGTTTCAAATCATAGATAATTTAGTTTTAATGGAATGTCTCTTTTGATAACTGTAGAGTACCAAAAAATGTAAGTTACGGTCCTCGGTTAATTCTCAGTTACAGTTACAGTTGAATTCCATTTATGTGAATTTCGTCGCAGGACAACATATAACAAAGTTATATAATTGGAGTTTGCCAATTTCCCTCGTTATCTATCATTTTTCCTTCACATAATAGAAGCTCACGTTTAGATAAGTGAATCAGCAAAAGTTGAGTTAATCGGGCATTAAATCGATAAATGAGGGTCTTGCTGTACATTCAACCTGTTACTAATGTTGATATTAATCAGAAATTAATACCGTGGGTATCGATAGTAATTTCTCTTTTCTGTATTTGAATGAACTTTTTAAAATGTATCTTCTTGATATGTAAGAGATATATATGTCTTTATTCGTTATAATCATTTATAGTAATAGAAAGTAATGGTATAAATAATTCTTTTCTGCTTAGAATGTGTAAGAAATATTTTCTAAATAAACAAAATTAAACGACACGTATTTCTTATATTAATGTCACAAAATTCTATTATCATTAAAGTACAAACTAAAAAGAAGATATCTGTTTAAAGGCAGGAGTATATTTTTGTATAGAAGGCCAGTAACCTTTGATCCTATTAGACGGATAGTGTCGACAAAAGCAATAATGCGATTGAAACAGCGCTACTATTTTCTTTCGTTCTATTTCCTTTGCAAGACTAGTTTACAAAAATAAAACCACATAAAAGTTATCTTCTTTCAAACGAATACGACACCTTCGTCTCGGTGAGCCGGAAATTGAAACGTAGCTGAAGACCAAAGCAAATGAGATACGATTTATTGTGACGTACTGTGCTAACAGTAACAATCATTATCTATGGTCCTCGTATTTCAAAACATCATACATATTGACATCGTTAAAATTGCACAAACAGGCAGGTCACGATCATAAAATCTGAGTTTCTTATTCTTGCGATCGACTTTCGCCAAATTCTTCGACTATTTTAAATAATAATGTTTTAAATAATAAGCACGACAAAATTTATATTACGAAAAGTGATCTGTACCTTAACACATCGTGGAATAAAAATTAATTTCATAAAAGCAGCTTTTGTTACGAGATCCAAAACTCGATGATTTAATCAAATATAGTTCTTCTACGATATAACTACGGATAGATTTACAAGAATTTTACAATATAATGAATATTTTGTTTCAAAAGATTGAGATATATTCAACAGGAATTTAAAAGAAATTCCTGTACTCCTTTCTCGTCGTCAAAGAAGATAAATACGGACAAACATTTTTCTTATGAATTCTTTTATCCAACCTTACCACGCGTATCGCTGCAAATGACGTTGAGAGTTAAAAATAAATTTTTTGACGTAAGAATGTGATTTAACGCGACCAACGATCTAATCATACGAGTTACATTACAAGTTCTCGTATTTCAAAGTATCATCATATTGACAGCACAGAAATTGAAGAAGCAAGTATGTTGCGGTCATAAAATCTGCAATTTTTGTTCTGACTATATTTTTCCACAAGATTTAGAAGGGTCGAAACAAATTCGAAAGGTCAACATTAATATTTGACGCTATAATGCAATATAACATGATCGGCTAGTAAATCGTGCGATTTACAGTACGAATTACATCCGCATTGCATAATCTACGACACCCACGGGCAAGTAACACCCACTATATGAACACCGATATTATAGTTTGGATGTCGTGAGATCAGTCAGAGTTATAATACTTATAACATCCGATACATGGGAGTTAACGTCGACAACTTTGATCGAAAATGGATCAGGCGAGTTAATATTAACTTTACAATTTCCGTATTGTCAGATAAAATTTAATTTATAGTCGGCTGATTAATCAGGCAGGAATATCTCCAGGATTGTATCTGCTGGGAACGTAGGTTTCAATGTACATTTGAATTGACACAAGATGGATGGGACGAGCAGGTTGATTTTACTTTTTCTTCTGTTTTTTTTTTCTTTTTTTGATCTTGAAAGTAACATTAGTGAAACATCTTCCGATTAATTATTCAGAATTAATCAATACCACAGTGGTCATCCCCCTAATACACACATACATATTGCAACAGTGAAGATTCCACCTACGTAATATTACATAGGACTATATGAGTTTAATCTTTTACCATAGCAATAAAAATACCCTGTTTTCTGGGAAATGAGTTTCAATATAATTTTATGCGAATATTTATAAGGCACGAAGTAACGGGATAAAAAATAAATATATATTTGCAGGTTTTCAAAAATTTGTTCGAGCTTTTAATTAAAAAATGAATTTGTTGATGAAAAATGAATTAAAAAATGGATTTGTTTAATTTGTTTGGAAAAGTAATGTATATCGTATTAAAAATGCGTTTGATTGATAGAAAATAGAAAAGCAGAAATTATATAAAATATCATGAAGTATTTTTATTCAAATTACCTTTCTATTATCTTATTATTCAATAAAGTATGTTCCGGTTATACGTATACCTTAACAGATACTTACTAAACCCTCTCATTGTTAATAGTCTTATTGTTACTTACTCTTATAAATGCATTGTTACGCAGTTAAGGTTCGAAGAACGATTTACATGTAATTATAACTCCGGTAAAACTTTGACATTATTCACTTTTTTACTACATTATCAGAGGATTAAATACGTTGGTCTAGTACGATGTATGTTTACGTTAAAAATATTTTATGTGGAAATTAGGTTCATTAATTTCTTTCTACGTCAAACTCGTAAAAGCGTATTTTCCTTAACGACAGTGTTTCAATAATTGAATCTCTATTATTACGTTATAAAATTTCTTGTTTGTCTCGGTATCCAACACCACAATCTACAGATGTTATCTTCATTCAATTTAAGCAATTAAACGCTACCTCATTTACTATTTCGAGTCAATTGTACTTTAATGTAACTTCGTTGTAAAATTTCCATATTACTATTAATCTATAAATAAATATAAATCTATCAGTTTACAAGAAATATTTATACACCGGTATAACTGTTAAAAGAATATGTTTACTTGAATGCAATATCAAAATTCATACTTCACTTCACTTTGCATATAGAATGCGTCATATTTTATTCATTATGCGAGGAAATGAGACATTTGTATAATGGAAACGAATCTCGAATGACGCTCAAAGTTAGGTTTTAGACTCCAAATACAGTTGCTACGAAAAACATTTATACGTACCATTATTTTTCAATGAAGCGCGTTTTATCAAATTCCACGTTGCGTTTTCACAATATCAAATTTTTCTAACCGTGTGAACGTACGACTAAATTACACGAAATTTGATACGGTACCTGGTCTTAATGAACCGATATGTAAATGTTATAATAAATTCAATACTTCTCCTGCAAATACTTTTTCTAGCTACTGTATATTTTGAAATTACTTTCCTCCGAGAAATGAAGAAATGTGACTTGCCGTATTGCAATTTCAATCGCAATTTTTCTGCAGGCACGTGTACTCCGAAAACGATTTTACTACGTCGGAAAAAGCGACGCCACGATACGAGCAATGTCTTGAATAGTCGTTTCGAAGAAACGGTTCTACTAGAATTCACTTCTGACGCAAGGAACAATCAATTCCCTGAATGGGAGGCATACAAACTGATCCTCCATATTATCGATCCAATCCTAATTAGTTTGTACTCGGAAAATTTCTTCGCACCGTCACGTTTTCTATGAATATTCCATGCACAATCCAAACATCCTATAATTTGTGAACGTCTTGTACAAATAGACAGAAAAGTTGGTTTAGGTTTGGAGAAACGTCTACGTCGGACGGAAACTTCGCGATTGAACGTAAAGAAACACAATAGATCGTCACTGGAGGCTTTAACGAATGATACATTTATTGGTTGTTTTGAAGCGCGTCACTGTAGATTGCGATTCGATGATAAAAATAGATCGTGAGCGAAGATAAATGTACGCGAAAGTTTCGAAGTTTTTTTTTATTTGATTATACGGTACAGTTGATGAAAAGATTATGGTGATTACCTTAAAATGTAGATTATCTGATTCTTTTGATACGTTCATTGTGTATGCATGACGCACAATCGAGTCGACACGTACCTTTAGATTATGTATAACACTGTATAATGTATGGTATCGAACAGGATGTGATATATAAGTTAAAAATCCCGAAATTATGAAGAAGTATTTCATAACAATTCATATTATACACATATATAAAGTTGCACGATATAAAGACAGCTATTGTATGAAAACTTTTTGTTAGCATATACCACATTGTAGTACAGGCAGCATGCACTGCATTGTAGTACAAACAGCGTACACGGCATTGTACGAAAAGAAAGTCGGATCCGCAGCGAACGTGATAAATGATATGTAAAATAATAATGCAACAATAGATTCTAAACGTAAAATATATGGAAATTTCTTTTTAGAATGATTTTCGAAATAGTATTAGTTTCACATTATCCAGCGTTTTAAGTTGAATTGTAACAATTAAATTTTTATAGCAGAGTATTTTTTTATCGATTATAAGGTTATTAGTGACACTGTGGGAAAATATACCGGCTACAGAACATTAATATCGTACTAATTCGACGAGTAATTTGGTTTCTTTAACGAACATTAATTCGTGGATTTTATTGCTTTCTAAATCATCTTTCAGGATAATTGTTATTTACTATTCAGTCATTGTTCAAATCAATGCCATTAGAAATCGCAAAATAATGTTACCTTACGATCAATATTTTTGGAAATATGGCAAGCATATTTGAAGCATATAATTAAGAGTAGAATTTAATATCAATTTGTTAAAGGAAAGTTGTCAATTTGTAGTTCTCGTTTTAATAGAGAATGTCTGTTGTCACATTTATATTGTGTTTAAGTTTCGTGTAATTTAGTCAAGTATAATTCCTTTATAATACTATAGTTTCCAGTATTAGAAAACGTTCACTTAGTTTCTTAATTATTAATTTATTAATTCACTTACAATTAGAAATGTTTCACTCTTATTACCAGGAGAGTTAGCTTTAATTTTACTTATACTTTTAATTTAACATTGAATGTTTTTAATACAAAAATTTCTTCACAACACACAACATTATTATTTTGTACATTGATACCATTAAATAAAAATACAATACCATTATATTTCTTCCGATTTAATGGTTATTGGCTTTAATGGTTATTTAAAGTAAGAGCGTCTGACTTATCATATGCTTGATCACTGTATCTGGTGCACTTGCATCCAACGTACGATAATGAAATCTTTGCCAAGTTCAATCTAATCATTTGATTATCTCCTTGCGATACAAATATTATCGCATAAAAATTTTGTAACATTAACAATTATAAGAAAAGATCAAATTAACAGTTGGAAAGTAAAGTGACCGATGAAATGAGGGAAAACTAATTTCTGGAAACTATCTGTCGTACGATTGACAAATCAAATATCGGTATTATCGGACTAATGATGTTCGTTGCATGAAACGTTATTATTGGTTATTTTACAAGGTTAATTACGAAATTAATTATTGCCGTTTAACGCATCGCGTTAAGCTCCAATGAAGAGACTGCCAACCTTGTAGAGAAGGTCTCATCGATATTTTATCGATAGCGCAACACCTCTACGCTGAACGCTCTAAAAATAATCACTCTGAATACTACGGACTGTAAAATCTGCGTCTCGTGTTAGACGCGCATGGGAAGTGTCCGTTGGATGTTTCCATTTACAAATTCTAAACAAAAATTTTACCTCCTAATTGAGTGGAAGCAAAGATAATTTTTCTCTTCCGTTGTTAATCATTGCTTGATATACACGTGCATCGAGAACTAACTATGAAGTATAAAATTACATTTTATATATATTACATATAATAAAATTGACATACATATATTATACATATATTAAATTGATCGTAACGAACTTCTAAACAAATATAAAGTTCTTTTTAATTTTTGACTAATATTAATCAATTTTATTATATGGTTTATTAAATTAACAAGCTGAGTATAAAGTAGGTAGATGAAAACGTAAAAAACTGAAGGACTTTTCTTATAACTGGATATAAGATGGGAAATATGTCTAAATGGATTTTAATATTTCATAAAATTAAAATAATAAGTCTATATTTCTATAGAAACGTAAATATTGTTCGTGCAAATTTTTGGTGTATTCACATTCTTTAATCAAGATTTATACGAATAAAGTTATGTAATATTTACGACGGTATAATTTGTTATTTCTCAATGTCAGTTTTTGGTCTGGTTCCAATTAATGGAATTTGAAATATGTTGCTGCACATTACACAATACTTTCGTATTATTTCAATTTCTTCAGAATTTTGCTCTATCCGTCATTGTTATATTTCCTTCTTTTAAACTTTCATATGCTGTTCAACATATTTTGCTAATTATTTAACAACTATTTTGTTATGTGAAATTTATTTAGCGAACTTAGTCACTTGATCGTGAATAATACAGCTGTAACTTAAAACTGAATAGATTATTTTAAAATTACCAAACAATCACTGAACGATTACATTAAATCATTTAAATATTTGAATGAAAAATACATGGAATTGCAATGTAAAAATTATTGATAACGCTAACAAGCATCGATAATTATTATGTAAGGCAAACAACAACATAGAGTATTAAAGACGAGAACGCATTTCTAGATACTTGAAAACATCATTAAGTGGTTCGCCTCCCGTTGCAAAAATGTCATCGGTAGAGAAGAAAGGTTAAAGGTATGTTAACGAGGAAAGCCGTGCAGGGCATAAATTGTAATACAACAGGTTAAAAATATTAAAGCTAGTTAAAGTAGGTATTTCCATTTGTTTCCACTTCCTCGTTAACTGTTTTACATTATATATAAATTGTTTCGCAATATTTTACATAGAGATTATAGCCTTTTGTATCATAATGCTACAATTGTCTCCACATCCTATACTTTATACTTTAAACTTTACAATTTACACCATTTTACTTTACTTCGTGTTTTACTTTGCTAACACCGTTTATTAAAGTCGATGTTCATTTCGAGTAATAAAAAAATGTCACGTGTGACAATTTTTCAAACGCGATGAACTCGTGTATGTTCTACATATTTAAAAAAAAAACTATAAAAATATTTCATTACAGTTCATGTAAAATTCTTTATCCTACGGTCATAGTAAAGAACGAGACGGTAATATTTGTTAATTCTTACATTTTATTTTGTTTCCAATATTTATAATCGTTCTAAACTATAAATTAATTAGCTTTAGCATATCTGATTAATTTCTAGTCTAAAAGCAAAAGCGATATTCCACTTAGGAAAGTTAAAATCTTCTTTTTTTGTAACCTTCTTTTAATTTTTATATTATAACTGTCGAACGTTGGCTTTACAATTGTGAAATAAGAATAAGCTAGTTTTCTAGTGTTTTACTTTTTCCGGTGAATATAATCTATCCTTTTGGGGACGAAAAAAATCAATCGTTTTTCGATACAATATTAAATATGTTATAATTCGTTCCTTATCACGTTAACGTATTAAAATATATATAATGCAACATATAAAAATTGAAAATTTTTCCTCGGTTTTATAGTTATAAGCAGTGTTGCTTCGTAACAGAATATATTATTCGCGTGAATTATGGATTATAACAATATTAAACAAACACCGTGTTTAGCGACTCTCAATTAGTTGTCTAGCATGCGATATATTAATTTTTAAATGGCAAAGAATTTAGAAATAATTTAAGAAATAATTATTCTTTCACAAGACTTCTTGCATTTCTAATATCAAATACAAAAAAACACATATTTCCAACTTTCTGTGCCAAATAAATATTGCTAATCGTGTTACGTATGATAGGATTTAAAATGTGAGATTTATAGTAGATGCTTCTATTTGAAAGCTAATTAGAATACTAAAAATTTACTTCTGAAACTTCCAAAACAATTAAAATGATTGATTTCGAATTTTGCGTCCTCGCAATTGCCAAATAGGCATAGCACAAGACTAAGACGTTGATTTTTATTAACACCGAAACGTACATTTATTCATTTTTATCGCGCCACTTTACTCACAGTTTTCTGCATATAATATATTTAAGTAGAGACTAGAAATCAGTACTTAGTTCCAGCGTTAACTAAGTAATCTACACCGACGCTATATCCTGTAAAAATAATACCTCAAACATTTCCTGCTACCTGAAAAACCCAACTTAAACTCCCAACAGCCAAACTAAAACATTCAAATCGCAGTGCGTACTTACTTGTTGCACCGCGGATCTGCGAAACGCATCAGCAGATAATAACGAGCATCAACGAGATTCCTTCAGGTGACGTGTAATAAATAGCGGGCAAACAGAGAGGAGCGAACAAAACCGAAGAGAATAGCAGAACCGAGTGAAGATCAAACAGACGAGTCGAACGAGGCGAACAGACAAGTCATAAGGCAAACAGAAAGAATAGCAACCTGTCGTTCGAAATCTCGTTTCGAAACTTTGGTGCACGCGCACGCACCATGCACCAGGATATAAGTACGTGTTGGCAGCGTATCGGTCGGTAATCAACGCGAAAGGTTAAAGGTGCGTTTAGGGTAAGTGTGAATGCACGGGAGCCCACGTGAGCCAGCGCAGGTGTGATCGTACCTTTAGTGCGAGTGGGTGGCCCGGAGGGGTGTCTTATCGACCAGGATACGAAGCTCCGGAGGCTCAGTATTCGCGGGACCACCACCCCGTCGAAGCGTTCTCTCGTCAGCCGGGATATATACACACATACACAGTGCTCTTCACGGTGCTACTCGCGGTGCAGCTCCGCTACGTTCGATTTCTCCGTCTGTCGGGCTCCAATGTACCGTGCGTCGTGAGAAAGAGTCTTCTCACCTGTGACCGGCGTTTTCCTCGCGAAACGACGCGCCGTTTCTTCACAGAAGCTCGTCGAACGCAAAATCATCAAAGTAAGTCTTACAGCCGATAGATATTTGTTTTCTTTTATTATTTGTTCGAGGGTAAGACTCGTGGAAAAATAATTAAATTTCCGAAGATCCGATAGAAAATGGAATCGGGGGCGAAGGTAACGCGTTGGTGATAGACAGTGTAAATACAGAGGCGGCTGGCGTTCTCGTCTGATGATTTTCGCGACATTTTCTTGCAGATCAAAAGATAGATCGTTGTTACTGCGGATGTAATTGTCGATGGTAATTCACGTCGGTTGATAGTCTGGTTCGTTCGATAATTGTCTTGTTGTGATCGTTGACGTAGGTGTAAATAGGTACGAAGCGTTTCCGTGCTTTGTTCGTCTTTGTGGAACGTGTTCGCTCATGCGGAAAGATAATAGGCGATTCGAATGTGAATTCCAGATAGTGTGTCACTTTTGCCGCCCATTTTCGCTACAGTCGAATGACCCAGTTGACGATCGAGTACTCGTCGTGGATACATGAGATATTGCCCGACGACCTGCGGTGACCCATTTATCGATTCTCGAGATTTTAATGAACCATTTCCACGATTGTTTTCATCGCTTTCACGCATGTACGAGTACATCTTCAACGATGTTTCCATCAAAGCGTCTTTTGTTACCATTATTACCAACTATATAGCTAGCTATTCATCGAAGCTTAATTTAACAAAATTAATAAAAATGTAGCTGATTTCAAATACGCCTTAGAAACGAGCTATGGCGCAATCCTGTTTGTCCTTATTTCGTTCATCAAAGTAAAAGTCCTAGAAATCACGTTCCATCGCCGAAGGGGTCTCGTTATTAGATTTTTCCCGGTTCTCGGTGTCCGGGGCCAAAGTTCGACGCGCATTAAAATCACTCTACAAATACATACATCAAAGCAAGGGGTACACTGACCTCGATTACCGAATCTATCGAGGCAGCTTACAGTTATACGACGCTGGAACCGAGCCAGAGCCAAAGTTGCAACTGCATTTCGTGCGACTGGCAGCCGTGAGTCAACGTACGAGGAATCCCTCTCACCGGGGACGTATCCGTAAATCAATGTTGTTCGACGCTCACGAGGATCCCGGCCTTTCACACGGTCGATAATTAGGTCTCGGTGAGATTCAAGTCGGATATTCGACTCCGTTTCCCGCTGGTCCCTCGCTAGACGAAGGGAAGTTATGCACGAGGCGCGGGGAAACCGAAGCAGCTTCGAGCTTTAAGGTAATCGCGTTTCCCCGTCGCACCAAGGACCAATAATCAAAGAGAAAATAGTTTCAAGGAGCGATAGGAAGAGAAGGTGAGGATTTATACGATGGAATATTTATGCTTCGACGCTTCGAACGCTGTACGAACGATACAAGAGAAAATGAAACTTGGGAAAATTCTATCGAGATTAGTTAAGAAAGCACGAGAGCGATTAATCGTGAAATACAGAGGGAATATTATCAGTGAATTAATTCAGAATTCATAAAAGTATGGCAAGATTGTTAGTTGGTTCTATGATCGATGGGAAAGGTGGGAAAGCTAGAAGAATTTGATTAAAACCGATTCGTAGTCTACTAAGCTGTTGTTTATTAAAAGCTCTATTCATAAAGTTGAGGAAATACGTAAGCGATTAATTACTAGTTACGAAAGGAATATGATCAGCGAGTTAGTTTAGAACTTGTAAAGATATGGTAGATGTTTGATCTTACGATGAATGGGAAAGAAATGAAAACGAAGAAATTTCTATTAAATGTGAATATAAAAAAATATGTAAGTGATTAATGACAAAATGGGAAAGCATTGTGATCGACGAGAAAGAAATAAAAATTAGGAAAATTCTATTAAAACTGGTTTGAAAAGCATGTATACGAGTGATAGTGAAATATACAAAGAAAATAATAATGTTAGTGGATTTAGAATTTCGAGTCGCTGATGACCTATGACGAGAAATTTATGTTAACAGAAATTATTAAGGGACTATCCACGTGATTAATCGTGGTAGGTGAAGAAAAGGATCAAATTTCGAGGTAAATTTCGTTGAAATCAGTTTAGGGCCACTACCGGCGAGTCTGTTGGCGGTGACCGACGTGGAACGCTTATTTTCACGCAATGCACGGAACACCCCTGTAGATTGGTACCTTCCGCGAAAGGGTGAACCACCTTGATGTCGTGCCACCTTCGATAAAACTGACTTGCATGCACCATGCGAAGGCGTGTATTTGCATAAATACTTCCCAAGCTATTTTCTTTTATCGTTAGGACTACACCTATGGTCCGATCAATTAAACGTTCTGGGGAAAAAAATTGGCCGGTCGTCGGTTAATTTTCTCTGATGTAATCTCCGATGAATTCTCATCGTATTGTACTTGTTTTTCTCGTGCGATCTTCGGATGATTTATGCCTGGATTTATCGTCGAATGAAAATCGGCCAGTTCTATAAAAACTTTTATCGAAATACAATTCCTCCTTGATATAAATACAAATGTATTTATCGGAATCGTGCAATACGATAAATAGTTTATTAAAAAGATTGAAATATATTCAACAGAGATTAAAGCTGCTATTTTTTCACTTTCTTGGAGAAAGATAAACACGAACAAGGGTAGTTTTTTATTATTAATTCTTTAAGCAAAAGATCGTCCTACTGTATCAATCTCAGCAAACGAAAATGAAACGATTCTATGTGCTTGATAGGTTGACGTGTTGTTCGTATAATACTGTGACAAGGGTTGACTTTAAAACGATCGGTATGAATAAAAATGTGCAGGTACAACAAGTAGGTAATTGTTCAATGGTAGTAAATTATTATAGGAATTTTATAACTATTTAATAAGACGTGACGAAGACTAATCGTATATTTTCTATGAAACCGAATTCAATCGCGTGGCGTGGACGCACAAGGATCGTTTATCGCGGTCAACAATCTGTTTACTAATTTTTGCTCGAAACTCTCTACCGTGTCCCGTTAATCCAATTTTGCGAATCGATAATTTTATCATGCATGAAATAGATTATCGATCGTTCCCCAATTGTTTACGTCCTACGGCCAGAAACTGGAGATCCTGTGAAAGTATATCAAATATGAAACGTTCCACTGCCAATATGAATCGTTTATCCGTTTACCAACAAACGATATTAATAGAATCCCACGAACGCTGCACAATTCTCACAAATATTCATTCCTTCATTCTCTATCTCGCACCGTTCGTGAAATATCATTTAATATTTATTTAAAGGTGAAATTTTATACGGACGAAATGTCATTCTTCCCTCTCAACGCGAATCGTTCATCCGTTTACCAATAAAATCAATTCCACGAACTGTTCAGAATTTTAACAGAGTTCCATTTCTCTTCACCTTTCCCTTCGCACATCGCGAAATGCCATTTACCCTTTTGACAGTGTAATAAAGCAAGAAGTTCGAAACGGATAATCTAGAAAATGGTTGTCTGTTTTTCCTTAAGATTTCCTGCATTTTCTGATATAAAATACAAGGAATATCGTGAAATTTTTGTAAGGAATAACTTTAATGATTAATAATTGCATTCTCGAATTCTTTGCGTCTCAATTTCGCTTTCGTTTCAATGAAAAAAAAGAGCTTTCAATGCCTTAAGAAAATTTGTAGCACAAAATTGAAACGAAGTCCTTCAACATAAAGAATTTTCTGAGAGTAGAAACATATACGATTCAATTGAAAATGTCCCAAAAAATATAGAAGAATTAAGATGTAAAATTTACAATATTATATTTTGCTTATATTCTCATCTATATTTCTGAATGATCAATGATCAATTAAAGTAAAAATTTTAAATCGACGAATATTTATCTTTCTGGACATAAAGTCTTTGCCCATTTACCAATGGAATGCTGTTATAATATATTCCCACATTTACATTTTTTTTCATACGTCATGAAATATTATTTAATATCCATTTAGAGACAATTTGGAAGCAATAACAAATCACCCCCTCTCAACGCAAGTCGTTCATCCAATTACTAACAAAATCATATTAACAAGATCTCCCGAACAATCCAAATTTCATCTCTTTCCTCGCACATTGTCTACGAACATTATTTACTATGCATCTAGAGCCCAAATTTTAGACGTAAAATCATCGATACGTAAACTTATTTATTCATTTACCAATAAAACATTCCCGTTTCTCCATCATATTAAAATATCGAAGATATTCAAATATTTCTTGCCTTAATAATTACGCTTTTGAAATTTCCGTAAAACTTCCTTATTGCCTCGGTTATTATTAAAAGACTAACATCTTTGCATCGCAACAGATTGTTTTCATTTTCATTATCTCGTATCAATCTCCTTCTACTAAAATACTCCTAATAAGTAACACTAAGATCAACAAATCGAGATTGCGCCTGTCGCATTTCTCTCCTGCGATCTTCGATTGTTTCATTTAACAAAGAAATGTTTAAAGAGATAAGAAGGTATCCGTGTAAAGCGTTAATATCCATTTAGAACGAAACTTTTAGCCAAGCAAGCAACTATGTGTACACGTGTTTGAAGAGATAAAAAGATAAGTATTTACGGTATTAATATCCATTAAGAAGCAAAATTTTAACCGAAATGATCGTAGAGCTTGGTCAGCTCGTTGCTACCAAACGAACCGAAAAAAGTGGAACGAATCAGAGCGAGGAACGCGGAGGAACCAGACGAGTCCACTGTGCGCTCGCATAACGCGCGCATATTAATCCTACGTGTTTCCACGTTTCATTCCTTTTCTCTTTTTTCTTTCTTTCTTTTTTTCCCCTACAGCTCCTTTTACACAACTGACGAAAAGAAGAGAGACGGAACATGCCCGCGAGCTTTTGGCAAAGATCCAAGACAGACTCGAACAGTGGAGTACTGGTTGCACATTCGGTGTGTCTATAGCCGTTCCACTCTGGTCGGTGCACATGCAGCTGCAGCCATGACACCAGGAATCAGGCCACTGTCCCACTTTACGCCTTTCCGAGCAATAAAGGTTACCCCTTCGTTCTTCGTGCACGTAACCAACCCGTTGCGAAACTTGTACGATTCCTTGGCTGGAAATGCAAGACGCCGGACAGGCGCGCCGCGCCGTTTCGACCCATTCGCTTCGAGGAGAATCGAACCGCGTGCGTTTAGAAACCGGGACGAAGTGTGGGCCTGGTTGACAATCCGGCCGGCCTTGCGATTTCGTTTACAGCCGCGCTTCTGAAAAGCCGCGACCATTGACGAGTTCCTCTTGAACGGGGCAGCCTTGAAAGTTCTGCGCCGACGAAAGTTCTCCGCACCGCGAATCTAGGTTCTATCGAATCGCCAGCTCTCTTACAGTTTCTTCCGTAGCCTCCTTTTTAATTGTTATATATCGTCGAACGAGAAATATCGGTGCTGCGGTGTTGAGAAGGTATGCTTGGTCGTTCTGTATTGAAAATGTATCGTGCCATGATACGTTTTTCTCTTCTTTTTTCTTCATTTTGAATAATATCATTATTTTCTTATTTTATTTATTTATCTTCTTGGAATTTTTATACGGAGTGTTGGGTTTGATATGGGTTTAAAATTGTAAAGGCTTACAGTGGTCATTGAGAGAATTAGAAAATAACTAACTGTAGTAAACATTTTTTGGTAAGATGTGACTTAGCAATTTAATTACGATTCTTGGTAACATATCAAATGCAGAATAGAAAGGTGTGCAAATACGTTAATTAGAGAAATCTAGAGAAACGTGTCGTAACAAATAGTTGCGTTGAGGTGAAAGACTTTATCCTTTCTTTGGTCTGATTTCTTTTCGTTCGAATATGAAACTCGTATTTGTAATTAATTTTTCTAATTCGACTATGTATCGTGGATGAGTAGAGTAAACTTATTAGTCTGTAATAACTAAAACTCTGTTTACTTGTGAGGAAAAAGAATTGTATTTCAATCTAAAATTTATTTATTTGGTATAATATTTGGTATTGTTATAATAGTATATTGAGAGAAAAATACAGTAACAAAGAAATAAAATTAAATTAAGTAAAAACATGGACATACGAAAGTGCATCTTTTAAGTTACATTTTAAGTTATAAACGATGAAGTATCCTTAACATGAAATGTACCAAATTATGTTTTATACGAAAAGTACAGTGCATCGATTAAACGTTCTTTTATTTAGTCTGTTAAGAACCCCTTTAAACCTTTAAAATCTCAGACCTCTTTTTAACACTCGTATGTTGAAGCACGACTTGCAATCACGGGTATTGTGTTTCTTTATGCAGAAGTTTTCAGCATGGCAATAGAAAGTTTCGATGGAGTAGTTAGATAATTTCGTGCTAAGTTTTTATTTATCGTGAATATGATTTCTAATATAATAAATGTAATTATTAAACTTTCAGCCGAATATACATGTTTCATGAAGAAACCAGTGAATTTCATGAACGAAGTACGACATTATTGTTAGAAATTTTTATTAGATGCGCTGGACTAGATAATTCTGTTTCATTTGCAATATTAAGCAGTCTTATTCTTGGAAAATAATCTTTTCTTTTGCACTGTACTTAAATAAAAAATAAATTATTCTCAATTTTCATTCTCATTAGAAAATCATTCGAAGAAGTAGGTTTCTATCGAAACAGCTTTAACAATAAAACTGCAACACGCGTAAATAATTTCAATCTATAAAACTTAACAAATCATAAAAAGTCATACGTACGCCTTCTCTATCAAAAATTTCGTTTTTATTAAATACTACGAAAACCTTCCTTTTAAAAGCTTCAATTAAAATTCTTATTTCATAACTTATAAACCCAAAGTAAGAGAAAGTAAAACGTTGATTATGTAGGTTATTCAGCAACAACAGCTGAAGCTTTCTTTACGTTCTAATTCAAACGAAGCTGGAACAATGAGAACAAATTCAATAATTGGAAATCCACGAGCATAGCGGCAACAGCTTTTCATCGAAACGTATGAGTAAACAGAACGGGAATTGTTGAACTACTCGGTTCTGTGATTTGTTTCTATCTGTCCAAGCCCTGGATGAAATTCGTGCACGTTGAATAGCCGGGCTGTGCAACGCATGGTAACACAACACGTGCAGATTGGATCGCGTGTCGTTCATCTCCCGTCCTTCGTGAACGTAACCGTGGACACGCGAAATTGTGTTTATCATTAGCACGCTCAGAATTATTCTTTTATAAGATTAACGATGAAATACTGCGGGTCGTTCCCGCCAGCCGGCCTATCGCGAACATAAACTACATTTTCGAAAATTTGTTATCATTGCCTAGGAATGCACAATTTTCTATGTTTTCTGTTCAAACAAAAGCGTAAATATTTGTGAGAATGGGATACTTAGTAATTGCAGTGGAGTTTATTGTGTTCTTGTTAAACATAGGTATCGTTCGTTATCAAAAACAAGGAAATTGTACGACGTATGACTTAGACAATTTCGAAAGATGGTACGATAGGTATGTATTGCGTTACGTCTTTTGTGGTTTAGATTGTAGAAACATTGTCTGCGTGGTTTCATTTGTGGGATACATTTTTATATTGTAAGAGATATTATCATGCTATTTTTCAATGTCAAAATTGTAGAGCATCGAACAAATATTGTACGTTCGCTGTTTTAAATTATCATAAAATAAAGTTATGCTTCTATAAGATCAAAGTATATATACTTCTCGTTAGATCATTTGGTCTTTCTTTCTAAGCAAAACAATTCTGAACCACCAGAAGATTTTCTAAAAATTTAACAATATTAAATAATAAAATAAAATATAATTAAAGTTCTAATAAAAAGTACCAAGAACCATATAATGTGCGAAACAATTTTCTGGGAAGAATCGTGTATGTTGCCCTTTTCTTCTAGACCGTTATTTGCTCTTAGTCTTCAAATATAGAATATTATAAACTATTTACCATACGAGAAGATTCCCGAAATATTAGAAGAAAAAAAGAAAATATATTACCAAGTCACTGCAACTTTTAATCGAATTATTAATCCCTCGAGCTATTCGATCTTAATACTAGATCAAAAAGTGCGAAAACTCGTTTATTACACGAAATGATTCCATTGAAATAAAAAAGGGAATTAAAAAAGATATCGTTAAATCGCTGTAACTTCGAAATTGTCCCCAGATCAAATAACCGAGTACGAACCGAGTTATATATTTCCACTTTCAGACTATTCTATTTTAATTTTTCACTCAAACGTATCAAAATCCTCTTACCGTACAAAAAAGTCGATTCTCTAGAACTCAAAAATATATATATGTGTGTATGTGTGTGTTCAAAAATGAAGAATTACAGTCGAACAAATCTCTTTAAGGATGACCTTAAAAATAGAGGTTCCAAGCATACTGACATCGATTCAGACACAAAAATGGATCGGTTAAATCATCGGTAAAGATGGCAAGTCAGTGTTTACAAGTCGAAACGCTCTCTTGAGCGTGCTAATTTCAACGCAACCGGTCGATTCCAAAAGGAAATCAAGGAGGACGCCAAAAACGGGACTGCAATAGTTTTCTAGCCGTGCAGCTGCACCCGGTGCAAGCTCTGCTGTTCGATAACCGAGGTGCAACGGCCGTCGGCCCCAAGAACGTATCTAGGCCACCGGCACCAGCATTTCCACCACCACCACCACCACCACCACCACCATCAATATCATTGCTACTGCTACAACCATCGCGAACCATCGTATATTAATACTACAACATTGTTGTTGTTGCTGTTCATTACATATACACGAGACGCTATTGAATTAAGGAATCGCGTTTTCCTGCATGATCAAGTGAAGCGGATTGAACACGAAGAAAAAGATAATCAAGAGACTCGCTGAGAGAAATGGTACAAGTGCATTTTTACAAGAATAAGATAAGTATAAGGAAGGATATATAAGATTCATGCTTATCTCGAGAATTTTGCTATAAATTTTTCGAGTCTTCTTCGTGAGTCTTGTATCCATAGGAATGAGATTTTTTTGTACATCTGAAAACAAACGTATACTTTTTATTAAAGTCTAGTTAAATCAGAGATTTTTCCATTCGTATCACTTGTTTTCCGAACTCTCGCGTATCGTGTTCATATGTCGTTATGTTGCATTATGATCTTGACGATTTAATATTATTAGTAGACTGTTCATTGACTATCACGAGAAAGATTACAGAACAAAAATTACGTGGTTTTATGCTGAGACTAAAATATCAAAGGTTACTCTGATATTTTTGTTTAATGGAACATGCTGTATTTCCTTGCGGGAAGTAAGGGGACATTTTTAAATCGAGATTTCGAAGATCATTGAACATTATTGAAGACGAAATTACGAGAATCTTTTCCACGTAAATGCCACGTAATTTCCTTAAAATTTCGAAAACAATCAAAACTATTCGTATTGTCTTAAAATTGATAGATTAATTACGAATTGCTTTTGGAACTCTCTGCTGTTTTTGGCACATGACGTGGCAAATGTATGACCTTGAAGACATTGTCTGAGAACGAAGAAAGGATATTTTAAAGACTTTAAAACAAAAGAATTGGTATTTGTATCGATAAGAAATATTTCTCATTTAAGGCAAACGTAGATTTCCTCTGCGATATGAGAGAATTGAAAAAGATATCGTGGATGTCGAAATATTGAATATTTTGATTAAATGTAAAGAGATTTAAGTAGCAATTATCATATGGCGCATTGTAAATACGGCTACTACTATCCCTACCAGGGACTTGACTATATTACCGCCGTTAATCGATGTGAAAGGTCACTACTATTTTTTATCAGACGTATGCACTTTGATAAATATTATGGGGCCAAAGTTACGGGTGTTTTACAAAAATAATGTTGCATAAACTACATGAAGCTATTTCAAATTTGACAAATAAAACAAATTTCTAAAATTACATCGTACCAATTTTGCTTTTGCTTATATCTTAACATTAAAAAGAAATAATATTGTAATATGTAACTTCACATTGAAAAAAGTATATTCTATAATATCTAACTCAAAATATTTGCATCAATCTTTTAAGAAACATTCTATAGAAATCATGCAACGTTTCAATCTTCAAAATGATCACCAAGCAATGTCCTTTACCTCTTGGAATAAGTTTTATATTATACCGACAAACGTTGGTTACAAAACTATACTTAAATGTTCCAAATTGAACAAAAAGAAAACTAAATAAATAAATAGAAACTATGCCAAAAGTAATACAACTTCAGCTTGCCCGAAAAGAACAGTGCACTTCGTCCAACGCCATAAAACCAAGTCACCGTGTTACAAAATCCAGTGAAACTCGAACAAATCCAATTTCCCTGCGTCAATCAGCAGCAAATGCATGATAAAAAGAAACTAAGCTTCGGCTTGCACAGGAAGATTTCGAAAGGTGTGCCAAGGACGCGATCATTAGTTTCGCTGGAGACACAGGCTTCAAGACACCACCGCCTTGTCATTGATCGCAGCGGAAAGACACAGAAAAAAGAAGTTACAAGAGCAAGAAGAATACAAAGTCTGAGATCTTGAGTTTCCGTGATACATAGAGTGGATGGACAAGAGATTGCCACATGTTGAGCGAACAATAGGCTCGTCGCTGTACCGTGGAAATACAGCACGGTCGGCTCCTTTGTCGTGTAAACGTGCTAGAAAAAGGGATGTTCGCGGCGATCGGGGAATTAAAGCCAAGGACAGGCTGCAACCTATCTTTGAGATCGAACAACGAAAAGGGGAGGGTCACGTTATTATGCCGTTTTATCGACAAGCCATGGCGGACTCTCGGAGGTTTCCCTTGTTTTCCCGGATTCAGCCGCATCATATACGACAGCTGGTAGTGCTGCTAGATATTGTGTGTTCGAGCAACGTGGAATAAGGCCGGGGAAAGTTTCTGCGAGGACACCAGCTCGGGACGATAACTCGAGGGACGAGACACCGCTACGAAGTCGATACGCAATTTCACGCCACGTACACTTGATCCTTTTTTCACGTATCGGATGTTGCGAAAGTATATTTGGCATGTTTGCTCTGTTAACCACAGGATGGAGGACATGTTAACTCGTTACTTGGATTTCCAATTTGTTTCGTTTCTGTCGGAAATGGTTCATATTATATTTATACTTAAAAGAATTGAAATCGATCTATCTTTATTAACTTATAATTTTATCATTATCAGATTTCTAGTTAAGGGATGATTAACGAGTTTTTTCTGTCTCGATCTTGCTTTAGTTCCAAGCCAAAAAGAGATTTGTTATGTTTTCGTGGATATTTTTTGTATAGAATTAGAATGAGAAATTACACGTATAAAAGATTAAGATTGCCAAGATATCCTCGTTTATTCAAGAGAAGGCTATCTTAATTCCATCCTAACTACAGCCATATATTCGTTTTTTTAATACATTCATCGCTGAGGTTGGCTGTTTTCTATAGAAAAGTATTAAATGCTTTATGCCAGAAACTTAGTCTAGTCAACTTTGTACATACTGTCATATATGGAAGCTACGTATAGTTACACTTATATAAAAGTATACAAATTTAAAGAGAAGCTTATAATCTCAACGATATAACAAAACCACACTGCAGTTAAAAACTTCAGCACTCTAACAACTACCGTATATTGGTTTGTGTATAAAACAGTGATATCGTATATTCGAATTAAGATATTTTTAACAAAAATGGATATTTTTATGAAAATGCTTTAAGCAACTGAATTGTCTTTGTGCGTATTTATATTCTGTCATATGTTTTTACTAGATAAACATAGTGCAGCAATATGTAGTAATACGTTATGCGTGTGGGTTTTATGTTTGTGACTTTTAAAGGCTAAAGTTGAAGACTTCATTTACTGATTCATCTTGATATTTTGCGATTTATAGTTGTAAGATCAGTTCAAAGTTTACAACTTTCATTATAAGATGCATATTATAAGAGTTCTCTTTTCTTTTTTATTATAAGATGACAGTTACATGTTTTACACGTTACGGTGAAATGTAAGTGACAATAAATTTACAACATATTTTTCCTTCTTTTGTGTATAAAGATGTTTCTTTTTAGAATAATGATTTAATAGAAAATTTTAGAATGGTTTAGATTAAACGCAATTAACTCAATGTATGCATAATACTTATCTATATACCAAACGTTACTTTTAAAACGCAACTCTGGTCTTTATATTAAGAATACTTAAACGCGAAAATTCTTTAAAATTTGCTATACTTTTATATGTATAATTTCTTCTTGTTAGTAAAACGATATATCTTCATATCCTACTTCTCAACTTTCAATGACTTCAAAGCAAACGATCTACTCACTGCTGCATTTATTATTCAAATTTATACAAAAATAAATATATCTGGAAAATGATTCGAAGCAAAGAGCTGAAATTATGTACAACGGTTTAAATTTAAATTTTAATGAGAATATACGACAAGTTTCAAATTTAAGTATACTTAACTAAATCATAGCATGAAGAAAGAAATCATGCATGCATTTTTATTTGTATCTTACTATAGCTTACTTCGCTCTGCATAGTTTGAAGTAATGCTAGTCTAAACTATATAGTAAACTATTTTGGACAAACTTAGGCAAATTATAGTTATATAGTATGCGAACACTATCGTCAATTCGTAGTCATAATGTCAAAATGTTAACAAAACGCATAAATTAATGGTAAATAATTAAAATGAATGTGTACCTTGTCCTCGATAATAAAAACTTAAAAAATATACCAATAATATATTAAAATTAGATACGCGATTCATTGATTAAATATTATTGCTAGAATTAGTCATGATAATCTCTTTATGAGTTCAAAAGAATCTTCTCTATCTGATTCATAGCTTAAAAATCGGAAAAGATTACACATCAACTTCTAAAACTAGATTTTATCGTGTCATTTTTTAAATGTGGGTTTTTATACGCTTATGGAAAATTTAAAGGTGCAAAAGTGTACAGTATACATATAATATACAATAATACATGAAATTTCTGAAGTAGAGCATTCGTCATAATCTTCAACAGATAACACGAATCTCTTCAGTTGCGATCATAAAAATATAAATTTGCATAAAAATCCTCAATCGTCATAGTATTTTACAAAATCTTGTCATTCGTCATTTACTAACTAAATTACATCCTACGTATACGAAAACAAGCGTACAAATACTTAAATATCTACAGACAAATTTGATTAAAATAGCAAAGAAAGCTACCGCTACAGAGTGATGTTCGATAAAGTTTATTTTCAAATTATCAATCAGTTAGTTCAGAGTTTTCGCCACGCCCACCTTTCCCATCGACAGAAATTTAAATTGCAAAATTGTTCATTATTGATTGATTGCCTCTGCTTAGTACGATGTGCATTTGTATTTTCTTTTTTACCGTGTCAGCGTATTGTTTTTAAAAGAAGAATCGATATCCGGTTTATCGGATTTTTAATTAAATATCCAGGTATTACAGGAATAATGAATATTTTATTTATGGTGTCCTTTCAAAGATGATCACGGCGTTGCCAGTGCCCTCGGTGAAGGTCTTCCACAAAACTTACTATCAGGAAAAAGGATCCAGGATAGGGAACAGTCAACCTGGAAGTCCTTTGGCCGAGAATGAAGCAGTGCTAGCGCTAGTTGACAAAGAACCTCCGGAATATTACTTTTGTGGCAAGGTAAGAATTATTATATCGATAAACCATAAATATTAGATATTTTTTTTAATAAAAATAAACGTGTTCACGTAGTATCGTGGCTTAGAATACCATGCTTTTAGATACAGTGGCTACCAAAAGTATTTGTATTGTGTTCGTAGATCATAGACAAAAAATATGACAAGCAATTTTTAAATTCAATAATCGTACTTTTAAATTGTCCTTTTATTTGCTTCTGATATCACGCATATATTTTTGCAACCTATTGGACACTTCAATAATAATTCGTTACTCAATTGTTCGCAAAATTTAACAGATCACCTATTTTTAAGAAAGTTATATTTATAAAACGAACAAATTGATCGAATTCACGCAATTGACAAAAACG
This sequence comes from Bombus pyrosoma, assembly GCF_014825855.1. Taxonomy (NCBI): domain Eukaryota; kingdom Metazoa; phylum Arthropoda; class Insecta; order Hymenoptera; family Apidae; genus Bombus; species Bombus pyrosoma. The sequence continues at coordinate 14,670,932 of NC_057776.1, forward strand.
AACTTGTCGTGTTCTTCTTGTGTGCTCTTCATTTGTTATAGCGTTTACGTGTTATTTAAGTATGTACAAGTATTTGTACATTAAATTCCGTACTGTTTAATAGCATTTTTATATAACCACAAAAATTTGATACTATGGAAATGAAATTATACATGAGAACTGGTAAGAAAATACTTTATCGAAGATTAAGACTATGCGTAAATACTTTTGTACCCATTGTACTTTTGGAAATTTTTTTTCAAAGAAATTATAAAATTTTGTTGTATCGATTCTTTGCATGTATATTTATTAGTGCTTGAAGAACATTTATCACTTTGTCACTTTCTTCGGGTAAAAATAATCTAAATTACATGAGTTACCATTGCCATTATGTAGAACTCCTTTGGGAAAGAGTGTTCTCTCGGCTGACACGATTTCGGTCATTCTACTTATCTGAAAAGGGAAAATGAAAAAGCTCTTGATCATTGACAGCTAAAAATTAGACGAAGAAAGTTAATAATGTTCCGAAGTGACATTTATCAAGCGTCTAAACATAATTCATAATCTCCTCAATTGCAAAAGGTTAATTTAGTACCTGCTGCATTTAATTGACAAAGATCGATTACTTTTAATCTTTTAAACGAACCGTCGGAATTTTCTTCAGAAAAATGACTAATTGGCGAAAACGAACACAAAGTTTAAGGAGATTATTTTACACCTGATTAGCGAAAAACGAAAAAGTCAGTGACTCTTTGAAAAGAAGAGATATTTACGAAGCTATTGCATATAAAACTTAGTACATAAAGAGGAAAAGGTAATTTTTGTGACAGTTCGCTAAAAGAAGGCGGAAACGAAGTCTCTGAAAGCAAAAGATATCGATCACGTTAGTTAAATATAGAAATTAGAAAGTTTCGTAGTTAAAACTCAATCGATGGACAACCGTAAATGGTGTTTACTACGTAGTAAAGATCACAAGCAAAATTTCGAAGAACATCGTACCGACCTCAAAATCAACAGACCTCAATTACAATCTTAATTAACTCCGAGAAGTCTTACCTTAGTACATATGTATGTACATAGTTCTTCGTATACATACAATCATTGTTATATTCCTTTGCTTCGCTCTTGGCTATTTTCAAGTGTAAACGCAATTTACGTACGTGAAATTGATATCGATGAAAGACGCGATGAATTTCCACAAAATGCTTCACACGCATCGGTTGCTCCAATTCAGGTTATTTATAATTTTTTAATCGATTTACGACGAACTACGGTACGGTTTCGAATTACGACGAATTTTAAACGAACTACGTAGCGTTCTTGGTATTGATGAAAACACGCATATACATAAGTAGTACGTAGTGACTCACGAAGGTAATTGAACACTTCCAGAAACCTTTTATAAATATACGTGTTGTTTATGTTATGGAAAACATTTCAAGATTCCATTAATATTGTAACGAGATACGTGTATTATAATTACTAATTTCATATGCATTTCGTAGAAGTCACAAAACTATTTACGCAGTTAATTATTCATTATTAATAGACCACCCCCCCCCCATGATATATTTTAATGCACCCATTGTTATCACTAGTTATATTAGAAGACAACAGGAAAAGAACGTAATTCTTCGTCGATTCTCTGATTTTAATGTTATTTGCTAGCTATTGTATAAAAGAATGTATTTTAAAATGAGACTATCAAAATGCGGGTAATTAAGTGTACAATAAACATTTTTGTGAACGATCAATAATACCTACGTAATATTGGTATAATATCGTAAGCCTAATCTCATAACGTTCGATATCCTCGAGATGTACGTTTCGAATAAATATCTTGTAACTTTTATATACATTTGCGGACTATTTTCGAATTCTATCCATACAATGAATAATTATATCTCATTGCAAGTGTTGGAATGTAATTTTCCAAATGTTGCGTATGACGCAGACAACGTATTCATAAAAATATTCTATGATAATTATTCGCGTAATTTTTATATAAAAAAAAACACAGTGAAATTTTTAAAATTCGTAGAAAAATGAAGAATGCGGTCAAAGGTCGTTTCTGATCAAATATAAGATTACGAATAGAGACAAGGCACAAAATTAATGAGTTCTGAGATCGCGGAGGCGTTGTACACGATTTTCCTCGGAACGTTTAAAATATTATTGCTAATTAACTTTATTCGCTTCTCTGTCAAACTTGATTTTCCAACACTCGCATTCTACCACTGTCGGCAAAAACTTTTCAATCTAGTCAAGTGCTCTTACGATGGTCGAACGTGTTCAAGAAACGATCTCTAATACTCCTACCGTTGCTGACGCAACGTTTTATCTCCCTATCCAAATGTTCTGTACTTTTTCAACGTCGTCGCTCTGAGATGTTACGTACTGACGTAATATCATTTCCTCTTTTACTTTTTTGAGAAAAGTTAAGCGCCTTATGTATATAGATATATTAGCGGTAAAAGCAAATAAACGTGCTTCGGATTATTCTAAATGAATAAATACGTCAAACGAAGATTATACACGAATAGTGTCACTTTTATGAACGAATAACATGTTGCGAAAAATATATGTATACACACGGTCTATCCAAAAAATAACGAAACTGTTTAAAAATAAGAAGGCAGAGAAATCGTTTCGAGGAAAATCTTTTATTTTATTCGACTACTACTAAGACGTTGCGCGTCTTTTCGTATCGTAACGGCTCCTTTTCGTTGTTATTTAAAGCCGTGAGAAGAAAAAGTAGTTGCATTGCTGCATTTGATGAACAGGATGCGTGGTGTGATATCTTAATTTGTTTGTTTTCAAGAAAAGTAATTACAGCCGCATTATCACGTAACAGAACCAGATTTTTCGACGCGTCAACGAACTCTACCCTGACGTTGATTGCTATAATAAATTCTTCAGCTAATTCTGTTATAACTCTAAGCTTTAAATGACATTAATCGCCATAAGAATTTAACATGATGATAATAAAGGATGTATTTCTACGTAACAAAAGTTTCGTTATTGTCGTCGCCATTGGTTTTTTCTAATCCTAAGAAATTCGATTATTTTTGGGCAGACCGTGTATGATACACGAGAATCGAATGATTCGTGTAATTTAACACGTGGGTGTTTCTGTTAAACGTTTAGATTCTCAAATGTTGTGTTCGTACATTTCATCGAACGAATAGTACAAATATACTTTTTGGAAATTACTTCATAATTCACAGTTTAAGCAAGGAAAGTTGTAAAATAAAATTAAGTAAACTAATCCAAATTATGGGAGTCACTTATTATCCGAAGATATCGCTTGAATGTTAATATGAATTAATAATTCGATCTGAAAATCATTGCTAACAAGTAGCACACAGGGACATTGATACATTCTCAATTATTAATTTTATAATAGCTGTACAATATATTTGCAAAATTAAATAATTGTAAAATTTAAAAAGTTTTTAAAGTTTCTTCCATATTTATAATCAAAATTTTACTTACACTTACGCTTACTTATATAATATAGCATAAACCTTTGTCAAGAAGATTCCATTATATTTTTCCTGCAACAAATATCGATCGTGTTGATAATTAAGTTGAGTGCAGGCATTTCTATAACTCTCGTCCTCTCCGCAAATGATTATTTCAAATATATAAATGCATCCGTAATGATAAAAGCAGTTCTAAAACTTTTGATTAGAAGCAATCAGTCGCGCAATCTGATTAGAAGTAAATGTAACGAAACATCGCACACCATTTTCCAATAATTTTACATTACTTTAAAATTCTTCATTTAAATTCAGTTGCGGCACACGAAACTGAACAACTTCGGAATAATTTCATAGCTGCGAAACGCGGTGTACTCTACGTTCGGAAAAAACCGACGTCAGGGAAAATTGTGCCGTATTCTTTATCAGATTCCATCGTCGCTCTTTATAAATAGAATTTCCGGGGCAAGTCCGGTTAAAAACGCGGCGGACGTGATCCTCGTGTAAACGCGTGAACCGAGCGGCGGCACGCGTACGAGAAGAAAATCCTCCGACACGGAGAAAAGAAAGAAGAAAGGAGGCTACGAGCTTCGCTTATGAATTTCAAATGATTTCTACTTGAGATTTCAAAGGCAAATTACCTGTGAACGCGAAACTTTCGGCCGTTCAGAGGAATCCACGTATTCGGTGGGATTAACATTTTTTATTGCTCGTGAGAATCTGGGTCGAGAGAGGAATCGTCAATAAAAATTGAGAAATGCAAGAATGCGTAGTAGAATTTTTCCTGTATTTAGAAATAAATCTAGTACAGCGTGAAATTAAGACAAACTGCCTGCAAACACGAAACGTCAGGATGTGAAATTAGTGTTTTTGGTGTTAAGCTTGAGGAACTTGAACTTTCAATAATTCGAGATATATTAAGGAGAGACAAAATGAAAAGGATAAACGATTAATTTGTTTGATATGTAGATTATTTAATATATGGGATAAGTATTAACGAAGAAAAATGACTTTTTAACAAATTGAGTAAATTATCATATAAAATTAGAATAATTACTAGTTCGGATATTTATTTAATTAACGAAAAAGAATAGAAATTCTTGTATAGTGTTCTACGATAGACAAAATCGGTTAGTTTACGCAGACAGAGGATATACATCAAATTCATTGCACGTGATACGTACAGATATTTTTTCGAGCACCTCTTTACATTTCTTCTCTTTAGAACATTCCAAATGCATTTCAACTGCATTCATTTTGAAATAACTCGGCGCATTTAATGAATGTATTTAAAAAATACTTGAATCCAAAGATCCATGCAATTTAAACAAATATAGAGATTCCAATTAGTATCAAATTATGTACGTATTATATCGCACGATATATATCACTTTTTGCATACAATTTGTTGTATCATGTGTTTAGTTGCATTGTATAAGAAAGTTGGAATTTAATATGTCAATTAGAGAACTACGATTCACTGACATATCCTTGGAAAATGCGATAGTAAGAAAGTACTGCCTTCGACTTCGAAGACTGAAACATTCGACACCTATTACTCAATAATGATAAAAACAACGATCGATATTACTTGTAGAAAGAAAGCAAAAAGAATCTAACATAATATAATATTCGCTCACAACATCCGCTATTTCTTACCAGACTCCGAAAGGTGAAGGTTGAAATAATGAGTTAGTGCAAACGCAATCTATGGATTAGCCATGTATATGGATGAAATTTTTATTTCAGCCTTATGACCCTTATTTTATTCTCAAATTTCCTCTCTAATACTAGCTTATTTAAATTGAGCAATAATAACGTGCATACGTAAGAGAAAATATCGTTTCACTTTTGCTTCTGTTTTCTCCTTCTTCTTGTTCGTATCTTATTGAATTTATTAGGTTGTCGGAAAAGTGTCTTACTTTCGCAAACGCGTTTTTTACAAGAGTGCACCTTCATACAAATGTGAAACCAAATCTGTGAAATTTATCTCAACAGAACAAAATGGATCGTATGTAATTTGGCAGAATAAAATAAAACAAGAAACGTTGTACGTATTATTTCCTCATAAAATGAAAGAAACTTCTCGGACAACCTAATAGTTTCGTGTACATTCTACGATAATTATTCATTGATTTAAACAATCGCAAATTTTATGATTCATAACACTTGACATTTTTCTAACTTTGATCTTCTATTTTGGAATTTATATTGTGAACATTTTCTTTCTAAAATTTGTTAACGTTTACATTTAAATCGCGCAAAATTTTATTTGTCAAACAAATATCGCCGTATCTATAAACCACAGAGAAAGCTCGCCAATTTTTTTCTGAACCGCGATACAAGCACGCTGTCAAACTACAATTCCGATTAAAAAATTTTTACAGATCGTACCCGTGTAAATTTTCCAAACACCCGCAGGGATCATAGAACGACCACGTTTAGAGATAGCTCTCTGAATCCCTTAAATTAGTCAAGTAGTCTCATTTTATAATATATCGATCAACAAATTCTCTGGCTGTTTCCACAGGAACACCGTTTTCGCTATATTTCACGGGATACCTGAAACTTCGTCCTACAAACGCGAGTTCTTTCCATCTTAATTTCGTTATGAAACTTTACGGGACGCAGAACGAAGAGAAAAAGTAGCTCGGTGGAAATGTAGAATCTCCGTGAAAATTCTCATTCAGTCAAACGGTGTTGATTTTGTAGCAACAGCTAGAAGACGATAATTCGATTAGGGAACGACGAAAGGCTCTGGTCGACTCGGGGATGCGAACGGCTGCAAATTAATCACGATTTTTCCTTTGCATAATTTTTCCATGGAAAAATGGAAGCGCCGCGTTTCTCCGTTGTAGCATAGCGAATTACCAGGACAGAAATTGAATATTTCCTGGACGCGGCGCGGCGTGCGGAAAATGACGTCATTGAAAACTCGTGGGCGTTCTGTTGAAGCGGCCCGTAACTACGCGATAAAGCACATAGAGTCCTGTTTGGAATTTATTTTCCCGCCTCTTACCGCGCACCTCCTCCGCAGGTAATTTTTATGAACATCCTTCCCCGATAATCGACACTAAATTTAGCTGTTCTTTTTTTACATCTAAACGACCATCTTCTTCTTCTTCTTCGTCGTCGTCGTTAATACAACTTTCGGGATAATAATAGGGCGATGAGATATGGAGCTGTTATCGTCGACACGGTGCTTTATGATGTGGATCCTATGACGTGTAGACCCAGTGTTTGTTATTTTCGTTATTCTGGACGAAGGAAGTTGTTGTTGTTGTGAAATGATTAATGGACTTTTACGATAATAATTATACGTTTCCTGTCTTGAGATTCTTTTTCGTGTACACTGTGTGAATGGAATGAAGCGAAAGTGGGAATATTAGGCTTAGATGATTAGAAGGTTTGAAAGAAACTTACTTTTGAACTGCTATGAATTATAATATTCTAAAAAATTGCAAATATGATTTTGTCGTAATTTTGTTTGAATCCCTCAGACTAATAGGATAATACTTTTATATAGATTGGTATAATTTTTCCGACATCGGAATATACAATTTCGTGATAAATGGAACTGTATACATTTTCTACTTGAAAGATTATGATTAGTCTATTCTTTTTCCCGAGTTTGAGTACATCATAGTCTATATTATTTTATTACTATGATTACTATTAGAAGAAAACGTCTCAACAGTAGGCTATTAACTTTTATTTCAGACATAAGCTGCTTTCCTATTGGGAGAACATTGAGAAAAATATGAAAGAAACGTTTTTAGTATACGTTATTTCCTGTTTCAATTTTCCAAACAAATCCAACATCAAAAGCAAGATCAGCTGTAGCAGGATCAAAGGCGAAGTTTCAGTTAAGATCGAATATAAATGTATACGAGCTGTGAATTTATTAAATTTGGTTTTAAAAATTATTTTTTGAGAGAAAAGACTAGAACTACGTTGACGGGAGAAAATAAAATCAGTTAAATTTTCATGAATAACGAATAAGGTAAGAGTAAATGAAATTAACAAATTTTTATTTTTAAAAAGGATAGATTGGAATAAATAGTTGAATTTTACCCACCATATAAGGAAAATTATAGAGTTTTTGGTGTTTCGCTGGTTAACGTCGCATGACGGTAAGCTAAGTTTAAATCTGCTAGTTAACAAAATGATGCAATTTGAGAAATTCATTAAAACCTTCAAGGTTCAGCCTTGAAACTCGATATTATCTATGGATAGTGAGAGAGGAAATGCGAAGTTCAAATTTTCACTATTTCAGTGCTAGAAATTGCTTCCCTTGGATGTTCATCCGCCTTGAAAATTTGAAAGTAATCTCAGAAATCCTTGAATATGAAACGAAAACGCCTTAAACGAACCATCTAAGTTTTCTGCGGATTTATTAACGAACTTTCCAATAATTACAACTGTTGTAAATCACCATTGAAATGTTTTCAGGTAATATTTACAAATTTCATACGGATATTTTGAAAGCAGAATGATTAGCACATAATTAAAAAGAAAAGGAAACAAGTGCGATAAATTTCACTTGAAAGAAGAAAATAATTATATCAACTGGAGTGTATTTCCTAAATGCTCAAAGTTCTTTCATCTACCTCTTATTTGAAACCATCTTTCTTTTCATCGTCCAAACATAGCGCAAATGCGCTCGCCTTTAAATTCTACGCCCTTTTAACGCTTTTTCTCTGCTTGTTATGATTTTCATAAAGAGAATGCTAGAATGGTACTATAGCTATCCGTTTAATTATTCCATCACAATCTAATAAATAATAGGTTTTTTAAACATAACGTCGTACGTTCAAGTTCTGGCATTTCTTCTTCGTTTAACTTCTCAGTTGCAGGATATTTCAAGAATTCTATTTCTAATTAAGTCGATCCACTCCTGCGCAGCGTACTGGGAACAATGTTTGCTTTCGCGTAACTCTACATATAAAGGAAAATTCCTCACAAAGAGGAACCTTCAAAGTTAAGGCTCGCATTTAGCGAAGTAACTTGCTAACGGCAGCTGACACAACATTAAATAAACTATCTTTTAAACAATGAAACATTGTAGGAGAAGAGCAAGCAGAGTACGCTTTCAAAGAACCGTATAAAATGTGGAAAAAATTCTTTTATATATGGAAAGTATAGATTTTTATTCTTTGAGAAATTTTGAAGATTACCTCTAAACTTGAAATTTAAAGTCGATGACATTTCGCTTAGATCACGATGAAAACAAATATCTAGGCAGCACTGAAAGTGAAAATAAATCGAAGAAATTACAGAACGTCTAGACGGAAAAAAATTATTATTTCACGAGATAACAGTATCGTAATATAATTAAGGAAAAGAATTTAGTGTTCGAAGTAACTAGAATTCTCAAAATATTGAAAATTGGTTACTTGATTTTCATTAAACTAAAAGAATTATAGTAATATGTATAGAACATAAATTTTCTATTTATAAATAATACAAATTTTATTACAGAACGTACAGATCCAATTTCTACGACAATGTTCCATTTTATTAATTTAATTAGTTTCATTCGTTTCATTCCAATTACAACATTTCAATCAATTTAAATTCCATCAAATATTAACTCGTATAATTATTCTATTATTCGTATTAATTTTTCAATCTCCATGTGTATCAGTTATTTATTTAATTATTTATTAGTTATTGTCAACCTCACCTTTAAAAAGAAAGATTCTTGTTTCACAGTGTCATGTTTTTAATATACTCATACTACTCATAGAATAATCTGATAAACTACGTAAAGTGTAAACTATGAAGCTTATTATTGATTGAGGCTTTTTCAATGTTTTCGAAGGTCAATTCTTTACACGTGGTAGTTGGATCATTGCTGTTGGGCGCAGTGGTGTTGGTGGTCGGTCTGGTGCAACTTGCACCTGGTGCAGAAGCTGCACAAAACTCCACCGCCCTTATCGTCGTTGGATGCAGTTTGCTGGTGATTGGTGTGTTCCTCGCGCCTCTCAGAGCTTTGTGCATCAAGAAACAAAAGGCTGGTCAGAAGGATGGAACACATCAAAGAAGTGTTACCAGCATAGACATGCTTTTGGCTCAACACAGGTGAGTCCGGACGCAGTGCGGATCATATTTTGCGACTGAAATAATACAAACGACGACACGAGTATCATAGACGACTTGTTTAATCGCTCGTGAAATTTTCAATGTTTACCTTTTGCATTGTGTAGTCGATTGAAAGAAAACATCGATACAATTTTCCTCTGTTGCTTAATTTATGAATAAATGTAGAAAAATTTGAATATTTCATTCCGTATAAAATTTAATGTAAATATTTGATTCATTTGGTATATTTTAACATTGTTGTCGCGTCAAACGTAATGTAATCGGTTTGAAATCATAAAGAGATAGTTCTTTTTTTTTAATTAGGGAAATCTTGTAATAAATCAATGAAAATTATTAATATTAGATTTGTCGAAAAATTCTATTGTTTCTTATATTCCTATTTACTTACTCGTTTTAAAACTTATTCGTTAACTTGTGATACGATGACTATCATTGTATGTGATCTTATTCCATCTTTCTAGTGATTCAGTGACTTCATTCGCATAAGAATCTTTTTTTTTTTATTGAAATTACGACATCTTCATTCTTTAAATATTTTTTATCCAGAAGATATTGTAACGATCGAAGTAAATGAGAATCAAAAAGGATCAGATCAAGTCATTCTTTCCAAAACCGATTTAGAAATTTTCTATCGCAGGGCACACGCAATAATATTACCATCTGATATTCGTAAAGTAGTATCATTACCTAATAACGTATTTATCGTTAAACTTTTAGTAACAAATTAATAATTGCCATCTGCATTTATCGTCTCTGTGCCTGAGGCGAAAATAATAGAAATCAGATATAAACGACGAAACTTTCCCACAGAGTTACTAACTTTCGAAACCAATTCCAGTCTCGAAATTAACCCTTGATATTCGAATAAGGATTAAATGATAAAGTTTAAAGTTTATGAGAAATGAAAAGAAAAGACTTTATAATAAGTAAATAAAACACAGTAGTAACATTGCCGAATATTTTTTTTTACAAACAGAGACTTCACAGTGCTGACTCCTGATGAATTGGAAGATCTCGTCGGCCGACCAACCTCCGCCCTGGAGAATAAAATCCGCAAACAGGGACACAATACCTAGGTATTGTCGGCCTCGAAGAAGGCCCATTCATCGTCACCATCGTGCTCGAACACGCCATCGTCATCGACGTCGCCAGGAACTAGCTCATCCATTCTCTACACGCATCGTTACGACTCTCGAGAACATAGTCTGGTTTAAGCAAGAATAAAAAAGAAAAAGCAGAAAAATCGAAAAAGGCGAGAAAAAAGGAAACTGGCGTACGGTCAGCTTGACTTTTTAGATAAAATCAATTTTCGACTAGTGTGCACGTACCAAGAGCTGTTTCTTTCTACGAAGGTTGCACGTCTTGCCTTTAGCTTGGTGCAAGCGGTATCCCTAAGGCGATTGAGCGAAACATCATGAATATCATGAACGATTACGTTGCTTTCGTTTGATAAGCACACGCGATAGAATCGTCTACAAACACATAGTACATTCTTTACGATTGATTGACCGTTGTTGTTGCTTCGTGGACTCGGGTCCAATTGTTCCGAACACGAATAAAAGATCATGCAGCAGAAACTCGACATGTGAATCGAAGAAAAGTCGACGACACCAACAAGGAAGATATTAACCGAAGATGTTGTAATCTTGACTACGAAAGGGGCATAACGTGATGACAATGAAGGTGATCAATTGGGCTTACGATCCCTTCTAACCGTGAACATTTTCTTCGTAAATCGATTGGACGAATCGGAGTGTTTGAAAGAAGAAGTTCCAGAACGAATGGCATTCAATTCGCGTAAAAAAGTGATGCAAAAGATAAAGCAAAAAGGGACCTAATTACCGGCTGCCTTCCTTTCATCGTCGTCCAAAACTCTCTCGGTTCACTGTAGGATATTATTTCCTTAAGCACGTGCGGACTTTACTATCGTTTCAGAGCAACAGCACACTTATTTCGAACGATCCTGTGTACGAATGTTTTGACTAGAGTAATCGTGTAATGTATTTCAAGTATAGCTAATCCCGTGATCGTTCGTTGGCTCGCAAAAGCGTCGAGAATTGCGAAAACAGACCCGATGCACGCGAATTACGTTTCAGCTGAGTCTTTGCACCACTTGTCGTTTGATAAGGGTAAGAGTAGAGTTTCAACATGACGAAATCGACTCGTACGCGCGAATCTCAAGAGGATCTGCCTTTTGGTTATACTCGTTGAAGACTATACCAATGACGAAACTAGTCTTCCCTCGAACGAACACAGCAGAATACATTCGTCGTCGAGGAGTCTAGCTTATTTGTTCGTGTAGAAATCTTCGAAGAATCTTCGACAAAGGAATGATCGGAGAAGATTTGTGTAGATGGCTGATCGAATTGTCATCAGGAACATCCGAAGGCTGCTTCACGGCTAACGATCACTGAAAGTTTTCGATTGTTCGGAACACCGTTTACCACAAGAGACCAAAAAAGCAATTTCGTTCGAGACTTCATTGTGTTCAAATCGCCAAGATACAAGTCTGACTTTCAAGTACGTTAACCGTTTAAACGTTATTAGAAAAAGAAACATTTAAATAAAAATATAGATCGATCGGTCGACGTGCCGTCGCGGACAAAAAAAAAAAAAAGAAATCATATATCGTAAAGTTTTTTGTATAAAAATTTAGATTAATTATAGCACTTGATTACTTCATTGCAACTGATCACTTCACGAAATGAAAGGATGGGACGAAGAGGAAGGGACAAGAAGAGGGTAAAAGAAGAACGAAACGCGAAGGAAAAGAGCAGTAAATAAGTTTCATGCATTTGATGGCGCGTGATGTTTAGAATTTAGCGATTTGGAAACGATCAAGCGAGCCAAGTAAGTAGCTTGGAGCGGCCTTGTTACAGTCAACAGACACCCTGCAGATACTCGGAAAATATTTTTAGTCGGGACCTGGTGCCCGTCCACTTGCCAGTAATACGTTTAAGTGAATAAACTTTCACACTATAAGTATCTATCACCGCATGATGTATTTGCACATATCTTCGACTATTAAGTAGTAGCTGTAAAAAGATTTGGAAGAATTTGGGTAAACGGAGAGGAATATGTATTTGTATGCACGAGACAGCGTGACGAGAGTCGATATCTCGAAAAAAGAACTTCTTAACTGATGAAAATGTCATATCTAATTAAGCGACTAATTCTCGAAACAAGGATTAACTTGCGAACGAACTAGAAATTATTTCATTCAACCATTATGTAGATAATAACGATATCATACCTAGAATTAATTTGCATAGTTTCTTTAAACATCCATCTGCTCCTCTAAAGCCACACGAAACTATATAGCCGTACACATGTATACCGCGTAAACGGAGAACAACAGTTAGTTTCAGATATCGAGTTCCTGCTAAATTATCGCTAAAATATCTTGTCGACACTGTTTGTGTTCGATGAGATACGTTTCGAACAAGAAAAACGGTAATTAAGGCGAGAAAACAAGTAACGAGAACGAAAATGAAAAGATCTACGGTCTCGTAAATATTTGAATAGTTTAAAATAACGAAAAAAGAAAACGATTACTGAGCCGACCTCACCCGGGATACTTTGCGAACGTTCTAATAAGCTAGTGAATTTTACGAGCTGCGATATATTTCATAAAATATTTTTATGGTCGACAAATACCATGAGAGAGTTTAAGGAACAAAGCGAGAGGAAAGGTTCGCGATATACATACATATACATACGTGTTACGTATACACGTGTCTTTTAAATTAGTAATTCATTTCGCGGACATTTGTGTACAGATATACATATATGATAATTGTGTACTGTACTTAAATCATATCAGCATTGTTAGGTGTTTCATTCGGACACCGTTTCGTTGATTCTCGCGGCGCACGTTTCTATGATTTCGAGCATCGTTCTCCAGCGAAATTCTCCTCGCGGTTCACCAAAAACGGTTTCAATGTCGTATCATAATAATCGTGGCATGATAGAAACGAATGTAACGCGGTTCATCTACCTGACACCCGTTATACGAGATCGTGGAACACGGTAATATATTATTCCGTTCCATGAAATAACTATAGAGAAATTCGTGGTTTTCATCGATCGTGGAAAGGCGATTCGAAGGAAATTCGATCATAAATTGAACGTGTCGTAGCCGAACAATGAGGCCGCGAATGCTGAAACATACCAGAAAACGAATATTAATAAATTATGTGCTTCATATTACGAAACATAAATCGATGTTTAGGCTTAGTCCATAGGCGTTAAGGCTGCTCGTTCGTTTGTTAAAGAAATGATGGAGTGAACGAGACTCTCGAAGAGCGATTAAAAATATTGTCGAATTTAGGAATAATTGCTCGAGAAAAAACGATCGTATCGATCCCAGAAAGGCTGTTAGAATCATATTACATTTTCTATTTCATGCGCATAATTATAAATGATAATTCACATTCGAGGATTCGATTCTCTATACACGCCCAGACTATCGTAGACGATCGTTTCCTAATAAATAACTAAGAAATATTAGATTCATCAAATTTTTACAAATTTTAGTCCGATTTAATATTAGAATACGCATTAATAATAATCTTCCGATATCGATCAATTCAATGGAATAATACTATTACCATACAAAATTAAGAAGTTATACATAATAATTTCAGATAGATAATACCAAAAAGTACTTTATATATACATATATGTAAAAAAGATCGTATATTAACGTTAAATTTTAGAAACCTTTACTGGACAAACAGATTTCTGTTTAAATCCTGTTTTTTTACACACCCTCTATATAGGTATGCATTTGTATAAATATCAGCAGTCTAATTATAACATTTCTAAACAGCTTAAAATCCAATGTATTCAATAAATTTCAATTATAAAAGTAATCTATATGTGGCGGTCGTGAGATTCATAATGGTGTGAATCAAGATTTCGGAGATCTACATTTAGTATGCAAGCATCTCTTAAATGTATCGTTTCTTTAGTATCCTAATTAACGAAGTTATAACTTTGTTCCCTCTTGCGATACAATTTCACGACTTGAAGAAATATAAATTTGTTATTATAGTAAAATAATAGATTGATTTGCACCATTATGATTCGCATTGAGCTCTCCGTACGATTCAAGCGAATAAATATCATATCCATAGTATATGGTCTCCTTCAACAATAATTGTTTAATATTTTATTCGTGTAATACCGATCGATAACTACTATTTTCTGGGCGTACAGAATGAATCCAGGCACACGAACATTGCGAAAAATCTATCGTTCGAAATTTTTACCGATTTTCTCATTGATGGCTAACGATAACGATGCGTATGGTGTTGTGAATTCCTGCAACAAGAAAGAAAGACAATTCACGCTTAACAGCGTAATGAACGTTTAAATAGCGTTACGTCATCTTTCATTGAGAATGGAAGTGAATGGAACAGCTTAATTGATCAGCATTTGTTTACGTGAAAATGTCATTAAATTATTACGGTCGATCTCGTTTTCAATCATCGCTAATAATCGTAAACATAATGACGTAAGATTAAACGATAACACTACGTAACTAACGTAAGTTACTATAAGTAATGAAACATAGAACGTGGATAGACGAGGTAGCATTCATTTCGAGTAATTCTCGAGCAACAAATTCGCGCCTGCAAATCTTTTCCTTTCGTTCACGGACAATAGTCGTGGTTTCGGAACCATATCTTTTTTGGTCCTCGATTAAGGAAACGAACGCTGAACAAGTTACGTCAATGCTCTGTCACAACACCTTAACAAAATATTCAACAGCAACGTCCTCATTAATGTCAAATTTCGCGATCTAATAGAGAGTTAAGAGAAATTAATGCGTATGTGATAACGAACCATTTAATTATACATGATATCGATTTCGTCTTATGATTTATACGATCGGCGTTCTGTCTTATTAATTAAGGATCAACAAAGGGTAGAGCGTACGTTTCTTCTTTTTTGCAACGAGCAATGAATTTCGAAGGAAACATATCTATCGAACAAGCGATACGTAGATAACTATTTTTTCATTGCCATTAGTATATACAGCAGAATGAAGTAAAAAAAAGTGTAAGATAAAAAAGAAAAAAAGGGGAAAGAGCGATTGAAAGGACGCTAGACACGCCGCTACTGAACATTCGTTTATTATCGAACGACATCCCATTTTCGCTGAGATTTCCTTCTACAGTGAGAGACGTTTGCCTTAATTTCTAAAATGTCCGCTTCCTTTACACACATAAACATAAATCTTAGAAGGAGTTAGCAAAAACGAATAGTTTCGATGATGGATAAATATGAATACGTTTCTAGGCGAGCAAGCAGTTATTTTCGAACGTGAAGTAATTTGTAATAGATGAAAGGGGAAAAGGGCGATGGAAATATTTTTGGGAGAAACAAAGATTTGGATTCTCCTCTGTTCTTGGCGAATTCATTTCGTTTCGCGTATAAAACTCAACAGAACGGTAAGGATATTGTCATTGCTAAAATTATAGTTTCTTATCATTTCGAAATGCAAAGTTAGTTTCCTCCTTATCTGACGCTTCATTAATCAGTGTGATCAATGTCTCAAGACATTGTATTTCTCCCTAAAATATTGCTCCCATAGTAGTACTTAATGTGAAGCGAATCTGGGTAAGGTGCAACAAGGAAAATATCATTCATATATTAATTAGAAATATTATTAAAATTGAAAATAAAACTAAAGATAATTATCTTGATTTTGCAATAATCTAGACATAAATGCATCGTACATTCAAAATTGACTTTTTTTTTTTTCATTTCATAATCGACTGAACCACGTTTCTCAATCATTTTTAACTGCTTCAATTTATCAGAAATTCATCGAAATTACAAATCTCACTTAAGATAATAAGAATTATAGAATTGTGTATATGATTTATACGGTAGGAGTCTGTCATACTTTATTTGCACAGAACATTTGTAATAATAAAGAAGAACAGATTTCTTGTTGCATATTGGTATCGAATTTAATATTAAGTCATTCAACGCACACACTTAGCTGTAAGAATTTTTATAATGGTGCTCTATGAGATCGTCTCTGCCGTCGAATGCTGATATCATCACACGATTTGTCTCTTTTAAATATCAAAACTTTTCTTTTCGTCGCTTATTAAAGCTAGAAGAAGGAATCGAAAATATATTGCGTGTATTTACATCTTTGGCTTATTCCACAGAACACCACGGTACACGCTGAGTACTTTTTATTGTAAATATTAGGATACGTAAAGGAAGGATACAAAAAAGTGATAAAAAAACAGGGGTAGGATGAGTTGAACGCGCAATGATAATTTTTTTGTTAGTCGTAGAGGACGTTCGACGACCGTAAAAAGATGATTATTATTGTTACTGTCCTTATTATATATAAGTAGCCGTGTTTAATGACCAATTGGGATGTCATGACAAAATTGTTAGGATGAATTTTAATTGAAGTTACTGAGGTGGACAGTTTTTAATCCGTGTCTGATAAAAAAAAGAACAGTTGCTATCGAGAATGATTTGAAAAAATTTCGTACAAATTTCATGTTTAATTACGATTGTCTTCTGTATTTCTAATTTCCACTCGATATTTCACACATGTTTTAGTTGAAGTTAAAATTGATTCGATAATATTGTATTCTGATTTTATGGATTACGAGATTCTGTTAAAGTTATTTAATCGCACATTCATATAATCCGTGGCCGATTTTCTAGCCACGGAATTCACTATCAGATACGAATTAACGAGGCGCTATATGTTACACAGGAATTTAAGAAAAACGGCTTAATGCAAAGAAAATTTTGTAACGACACGAAATACACTATCGTATTGCCGATTAGTACACGTAATCGAGAAAGTTTTATCGATAAGCTTAAAACTAGAAGTATCACAATAACGTTTACGGAATAATGATAAAACGTTCACGATGGCGTAACTTTTCATCGTTATGTCCGTGATAAATCCATTCAACGTTGTCTCCATAATTCAACATTGCTATATATCATTTTGCAATCACAAATTTCAAAGCACATGGTAAAAAGAATTCCAAAGTTACGTAAATTTTTCGTTACTATTAGTGAGTTGCTCCTCCATTTAAATAATATAGTTAAACGCTAATGATTAATAAAAATGGCTCTCAAGAACCAACTGGGATAAAGCAAACTTTTCCTATGAAAAGTTTAGTCTGTTTTATCACTGCCAGAGAGTATTTGAAAAATAACGTAGACTTCCTAAAGAAAAAGTATGATTAAGAATATAAACATAGATCGATCAGTTTCATCACTTTCGAATAAAGGAATCTTGATCGAGTTGATATACTAGTTTGTTTAATGCATGCATGCTTGTAACAAGGTTCTGATTTTTTTTTTTTTTTTAAATAAAAGAAGAAATGGACTTTTATTGCACAAATTATTTTGGCATAATATATTAATAAAAAAGCAGGAATAAAAGGAAGAAAGTAAAATTAACCAGATATCGATGTTCCCTTTCGCCATCGTAAACGTATTAAAACTTCTACTAATGGCTATTACACATTATAAATATTTTATCTGGAATATTATTACCTTGTCGCTTGAAAGTTGTGTTAATCTGTATATTTTGTAAGCAAAGATTATCGATAGCAATTAATAAAGATACTATTACGACAGAAAATATGGTTCTAATTGTCATAAAATGAAGAAACATTTAAAAATACATAATATGTTTAAAATTTAAACGAATAGTGATCATTACTTAATTGTACGAAACATTGTCTATTGGAAACAGAAGAATTTATTATATACATATATATATATATATATATATATACGTATATATATATATATAACATTTCTTAATTAACTGTAGAAATATAATTAATAATAAATTTTACTGAAGATCAAACCCAATTAACGAACTCGTAAATAGTAAAAATATTAATAAATAACAAATTTTTGTTATTTACTATATCGTTTTTGGTAGTATAAATAACATATAATTTACACATTACATACAAAACGTAAAACAAAAGATATACTTTTCTAAATAGGCTTTATCTTCATGATTCTTAAATAAGTTTTTAATATAAAATATTCCTCATATACGTAAAAATATATATGTAGTATATTATATATACTCGAATAAATATACTATTAACAAAAATAGTAAGTTAATTACTAATTTATATTTTGACTTTAAAAAACCCAAGTATTATCGATAGTTCCCAATTATAATTTGTACTGTAATTATAAGCACTACGGAAATTTGAGATCGAAAATACGTAAATGAAAACTTACTTTATTTTTGCTCAATTAGCTTAAATTTTTAAATGCACTTATATACACACATATTTCAGCGATAAATAATAAAAATATTTATGAACTTCATTCTTGTCATGTACGATTAAAATTATAAAATTGGGGAAAATATTGTCAAAATTTTTGAAGAATTACAAAATGAAAGCTGTACATGTGAATTTCATACAAATGTAATTCATGGAAACCAAGCTTTAGACTCGTGGCGCCTTCACGGTCGAATACACAGCATCTCCGATAGCATCACAGAACCCAAGGGAAACAGTTTAATGGCTACCGTTGTAATTGCAAATGGCTGACATAATGATAGAGGATGGGTCTTGATTTCGCATGCCCAAAACTAACAGTTTTAAAAATGCCGTGTAATATTCACACGTGCTAATTTGAATAGTGTTTCTTGTTGAAATTATTGTCATAATTATACATGAATTAAACGTAAGTGGGGTAAGTGTAACAAAGTACGCGGGAAAAAAATGACTCGTGGCCGGAGACACGCGCCCTCAGTTAAACTCATCCGGTAACCGTTTCGAGGCACGTAGCGCGTGGAATTTCGAATTAATCGATAGCATTGTGATTCTACGTGGTCGTGGTCACCAAATATCGTTTATAATGTAAAATGTGTTACAATACCGTTGATAAAAAATATTTGTATAAGATATAACGTATATAATCATCAGGAGAAGGTAAACAATGAATCTGTTGGCGCGGTATCTATTGCACGCCGCGTGCTTTTAGTGTACTTTGTTAAAGGTTCGGTGTGATGTCGTGTAATTACATGAAACATTTCACGTAATTTCGCCTGTTCTTTCATCGTATCGAGAAATTCGTATATATCGTTGCTTCAATCCATCGTAAATAGTGCTTTCATAAATGAATTAATAGTGAAATTAACCCTTTTGACTCGGTATCTACGAAGCAGTGTATTTGTAGTAGATACATATCTTAAGTGAGAAAGAAGGAAATGTTTGATTGTTGTATCGTAGAAAATTTTATTTGCTTTTAAAACTTTTCTCCGAGTGATCTATCTAATAATTATATTATTTTATTATGTGTTATAAAAAAATCTTGATTCTTTCTGTGCTTGATTACAAAATTTTGTAAATTATTTATTTTTTCCATAATATTCGTTATCTGAATACCATATTGACTAGAAAAAATGTAAAAAATCTGAGTTTTTTAAATGTATTTATTAATGTTAAAGTTAATATGTAAATATGCATTCACTAGTATAATTTGCATACTCATTTATATAGTATAAGATATTGCTTCTCGCTCATGTAAGAATTTTATGTTCTTAAACATTGCATGCATATTGCAAAAAATAATATTAAATATTAATATTATTTTTATCTTTTGATATCTTTAATCTTAATAATAGAATAGGTATATTATTTAATATAGTTATTTCATTCTTACATATTCTTTTGTACATAGGGAATCAAATAACAAAACCTTTTAATATAAAGTAAACTAAAGTGAAAATGCCTGCTGTAAGCATTTGTGACCCAGTTGCGGCCACTCTTCGTCGTACATTGGAAACTAATCAGTCCAAAACATCAGATGACTTAACAGCAAATTTAGTTACCAGTGCATCAAGAATTCTTCAGTCAGAAATTCAATATAAAGAAGTTGATGATTATCAAACAACAATTCTAGATCAACTTAAAGCAAAATACATTGTATTAAGTTTACCGAATTCTGAAAACTCAGATGATAAAATAAAGGATGGTGCAAATTATATAAAGAAAAATGAAAAAATATCTAAAGGACTCAGCTTGCCAGAGCCAACAGTTACTTTATATTCTCCAAAGAAAGTTAGCCTAGGGTGGAAGGGTACATTTCCTGTTGGGGCTGGCATGTATAATGTTGGAAATACATGCTATTTAAATAGTACTCTTCAAGCTCTGTTTCATGTACCAGCGCTTGTAAATTGGTTATTGTCAGACTCTCATCATACATCAAAGTGTGAACAAAATGGTAGGTTATTAAAATTTATAATTTACTTTACCATATTCTACACATTTTTAAGAAATGAAATTATAATCCCACAGTTTTGTATCGTATTGTGATAATAGGTTAATTTTAGATGGAGGTGGAGAATGCCTTACATGTGCAGTGGCTAAGACTTTACAATCTAGTCACCAAAAATCAGGATGTGCTATCAAGCCATTCTACATATATAACAAATTAAAACGTAAGTATTAAATAATTATAAAATGTTAATCAATTACTATTAAAACTTATATGTTTGTTATATACATATATATAGATATATATATATATATCTTATTTTTTCTATTAGTTATTTGTCGAACCATGGTGCCAGGGCAACAAGAAGATGCTCATGAGTTTTTACGTTATTTATTAGAAGGCATGGAAAAAGCCTACTTAGCAAGACACAAAGCTAGTAAACTAGACAGCTATTCTAAAGAAACAACACCTATCAACCAAATTTTTGGTGGTTATATTCGTACTGAAGTAAAGTGTCTACAATGTCGACATGTTTCCACTACTTTTCAACACTTTCAAGTATATATAATATACAGCTTTTCTAATAATCATGCTATTGATTAAGTATACAATAAACTAAATATGTTTTCAATTTTCTGCAGGACTTATTAGTTGATATACGTAAAGCAAGCACTTTGGATGAAGCATTAAGTAGCTATTTTAGCCGCGAGCAACTAGATAACAATGATTACAAATGTGAAGCTTGCAAAAGAAGAGTTCCTGCTACGAAACAATTTAGCTTAGAACGACCCCCTAAAGTGCTTTGTGTGCAATTAAAAAGATTCAGCGTTCTAGGAGGAAAAATATCTAAACATATAGGTTTCAAGCAAACTATAGATATGGGCCCTTATCTTTGGAAAGAACCAGGGGAACCTACGCAGTCACTTACATATAAGCTTATGTCAATAGTTACACATATGGGTCCATCAGTTAATTGCGGGCATTATACTGCAGTTGCAAAAGTCTCAACAGGCCAATATTATTCCTTTGATGATTCTTGTGTATGTATTAACAATATGTCTTTATTTGTAAAATATCGAACTTACTGTTAATACCAAAAATTCGTTTGTATATAGGTTCGTCCACTTAGTTTGAGTAATGTATTCAGTACAAATGCTTACATAATGATCTTTGAAATGGAACAACAAACGCAATCTCAGGTTCAAGCTCAACAAACTGTCAAATTAAATGGTACAATGACTGTGAACAACACATTATCTTCATCAGGAAGCCCTATGAATAAAACTATAACTCCCAAGGCATCAACATCTGGATTACACTCATTAAATGGATTAATCAATGGCACATCAATTAGTAAAGATAGCACAGATAATTCAGAAACGAATTTACAGATATCAACAAATAAAAATGCGGGACTTCAATTTAATACCCAAAAAAGCACGAATTTTATCGGGCCACAGTTACCACAAAAATTACAAGATAAGTCTCAACCAAGATTAATTATGCATATTAAAAATGGGAAAATTTTGAATGGAAATAGCTTAGTTCCTTATGATGGATCTAGTGAAGAAGAAGATGTTAGTTCTATTGGAACATTAAAAAATCATACAAATTCAAATACGCTTGCAAAAACAAACACTTCTGCTAGTACTACTAATGGTACACAGAAATGTTCCCTGACAAAAAATGGTTCCCCTAAAGTAAATCTTAATGTATCAAAGACAAATGGTAGTAGTGTATCTCAGAATCAAAGTAATGTAACGCAATGTACAAAAACACAAAATGGTTCTAGCTGTAGTACCATTACAAGTACAATAAAGTATCAAAATGGTAAATCAGAAACAAATGGTAAGACAGAAAATAGTAATAATAATAGCAAAAGTAAGTGGCATCAATCTGTTAGAAAAACAGGACAGGACGATAAAGTAATTACAAAAGCTTCAAGCAGTAGTATGAAAGGTTGGCAAGTTTCAAAGGATACATCTTTTTCTGCTACATCAACTGTAACACCAAACGGATGGTCCGTGACTGATAAGTAAGTTGTATTTTATTTTTGATATAATGTTATTAAAAAAGCAATATAAATTAAGCATTATAATTCTAACAAATTTAATTCAACGATATTTAATATACATATTTAAACATTTTCTCATAGGGAAGATATCCATAAAATTAGTCAAAATAATAGCACGCCGAGTGCTGCAGCTTTAAGAGATTTCAATGGAACAAATCGTTCCGATACGGTTTCCCATTTATTAAAGATGTCTCACCGTGGTTATGGCAGTTCTTCGGGTCAGTACAACAAAAGAATTCTATTGAAGAACCAATTGAATCCAGCTGCTTTCCCTTCAAAATCCTCATCAACCTATTGTGCGCCCATGCGTCCTAAGTCCAAAAATTCTACATAAAGCAATAGAATAAACATACAAGAAGCGAAAATTCTTATTCGCTCAAATGTTTTGAAACCAAAAATCCCGTCAATAACTTTAATAAAAATGATAATAAAATAATAATGGTAATAAAAAAATACTAGAAAAAAAAGAATAACTTTTCAGTGATAAATTGTTGATATTATAAAACATTATGAGCTATTGTTAATCCCTAAATTAAAAGTATTTGTTTTGTTACACTTCTGCTAAGTCGGTAATAATAAAAAGTACATTTTGTGATTTATTAAAAAAATTATGTTAAGTGTTAAAGTAACACTATTAAATGACAAAAATATTAAAAACTGTGTACAAATATTTTTATTCTAAAAATTTACTGATAAAATAATGTCATTTTCTTATCAAACGAAATAGTGAGTACTAAAGTATATGCTTGTTTGTTTACAGTTGCAAATTGGAATGGTAACAGAACACACTTAGATAGGGAAGTTGATAATGATAGAAGGGAAGAACGTAAGCGACATTTCAATGCAGATGATGAAGAAATAGATCGTGGCCGAGTCAAGAAAGTAAAAGATCATCGAACGTATGAAGAAAGAAGTAACTCGGGGTATAATCCTTTCCAGGAATATCAAAATGGCAAAACGTGGAACCGATCTCTTGGTGGTTATTACCGGAGACATTACTATAATACTTCCAATAATGCACGACCACGGCATGGCAGAAATTATAGGCCTTCGCATTACAGATATCATAATCATTCTCGTGCACATTGGCAACGAGAATAAAATAAAAAAGATAAGTTGTTGAGAAAAAATTTCGAAAGCAATCCAACGTCGAAAGACTTCGTTAGGTTTCAATTACTAAAGCAAATTATAATTTTTCAATACGTTAAAATTAAAATAAAGATGTGGCAGTGTTGATTTAGATAATGAATGTTGGACATAATAAATATTAAACATTCATTATCTAAACTGCATCGTAACAACCATGCATGTTCCTGACAGAGTCTTCATGTACTCTATTGTTGTTTGTAGCTCACGTACGTATGTGGACATTGTACTACACAGTACAACGGGGGATGAGTATCAATAACTCCACCAATCTTGTGTTCAGTATGAACGGAGCAAAATTTATTATAAAATTGTACTATACTATAAGTGTGTTATTAATTTAGAGTGCGTATTAAAGAAATATATGTATGGATGCAATGTTTAAAAGTTTAAACAGTATATAGCTAAGTGTTTAAAATTTTCTTGTTGACTTTCTTATATTTTAGTTATGGTCATAAAATTATGTTCTTATTTAATTTAAAGTAACTTTCATATTGCATAACAATGTAAAAATTTTTAATAAGTATTTTACACTAATCTTATATTACTTATATTGATACTATTGTTGAATTAAAATTATAAACGCAATATTCGACATATATGTGTATATATATATATGTATAACAATATTATAATATAACAATATAACAATAGTATATATTATTATTATTATTATTATATAATAATATAACAATAGTAATATATATATATATATACACTCGCTGTTTAATTGTTTATAGAATTTGATAAGTGTCCATACATTTTCAGACAAAAAAAGAATACATGTTAATTAACAAAAAATAAAGTTATGTATAAAAATAAATTAATTTTAACGAGACGAAGATAAAATTAAATGAAAGAAAATATTTTGAAAATTTTATGTCAACATCATCTTTCATTTATGGTATAATAATCCGTCCTTTGTTTTAATTAACAAAGATACTCCTCCCTCATCGAGCTGTAACAAAAAACATTCAATTAAGCAGTCAATCTTGCTCGATCAAGAAACGTCGTCTTTGTCATCGCTTACTGAAGAGAAATATATTCATAATAATTACAATGATTAATTAGTAAGTGAATGATTTCTCTTAACATGGTGAATGTGCATACTTGTGAATACATGTAACTTCAATTCTCTCTTTTTTTTTTTTAACATAATTATATATATTATATACAGGTAATTCCAGAGTGTTTGTGGAACTTGTGAATAATCGAGTGAAGAGTGTTTAATGGTAATGGATTAATAGTATCAAGTTATTGAAATATTAGTTTAAAAAGGAAAGAAATTGTAAATTACATATATAAGTGTAGAATTTTAATATTATGGATTTTTCATAGAGCATTAAAAATTGCAAAGCCATAGATAATTTGTTAAGCCAAGGATAAAAAAAAGCTGGCTTTTTCGCCTGCTCGTTATATATAATACCTCGTTATATTATTCTACAAATTAAGTATTAGTCAAAAAAAAAAAAGAGATAAGCAACCATACGTTAAGATCTGATGATTGTTACAGATTTTATGGTACTTGATATTTTTCAGAAGATATATGACTTGGACATACATGCTGAACCTGTATCTTTATCCAAGATATTAGTCGCAATTGAATAATCACATTAGCTTGATATTGCGGTGAATACAATATAATTACCGTAATATAGCCTTAAATTAAGCACCATGTTATTACATGCTCTAAAATATAATAACAATGGTTTCTGCATTGTATAAATTCATGTATCGTTTGAAGAATGAGATTTGAAGTTCTATAAAATCGGTACATCTGATACTGTAAACGTATGTGATATTGCTCTGTACATAAGTGAACAACAACAAACACCAGATTTAATTTATGTATTATGTATTACAAATAAAACGGAAATTGTCATTTGTACAACATTCAAACTATCGATACAAACAGAGTGAGATGGACGTTAAATCCATAGAAACCAATTCATTTATACTATAAAGGAAAGAAAAAGACTATCGCGTTTTCGAGCGAAGATAATATAATCTGTAGATGCACGTAATGTATTTTTATTTTCATCTTGTATTCTTATAATTTGTTAAAAGGTAATCCTTCATACATATTTCTTCATTTACTCCATCATCTTGAAATGGAGTGTCTGATGAAAAGGGAAGAGTCTTCGTCTAGCGAACTCATAAAAACACTCGAAAAAAATGTGAGTAAGCAATTTGACCCTTTCATGCTTGAAATATATTCATATTAATTATTACCATTAGTTTTATTTAAATTAGTTTTTAAATTACCAATATAAAAGTTTTTAAAAATTTCACGCGTATTATATACTGATTTCGAAGATGCATTTTTTTATTGTTTAGCATGAAAGAGTCAAATAATAAAAAAAATTAACAATGATTAATGAATATTGGAAAAAAAAGATGAAAAAGTGCATTACTGTTTACTTGAAAAACTGATTTTAAAAAATGTAAATAAAGATGAGCAACACAACATAGCACTGTTAACATTTATTTAGGTAGCGATCTTAAAAATAGAAAATCACTATAATTCAAAGATCAGTTACGAATTGGATGTTAAACTCATGTACTTCCATAACGCATCACGTAATCTCGCGGATAAACTTGAATCTTTATGGAAATTAGCTGAAGCGCATCAACCAACGGAAAATGAAATAAAACAATTTGCTGATCAAATTGCAGGTTTATGGACTTCTATAAATCGTCAGGTAATATTTATTTTACTATTAAACAATTTTTTTTCATACTCGAAACTACGTTTCTTCACTTTTTATATTTATTTAATTTTAATCTCACTCTGTTATTGCGAAATAAAATATTTTGCTGGAGAAATATAGAAATTCTAAAATAATTTAACTATATGTATAGATTTATGAAAAATATTCTAAAATACGAATGGGTAGTGGAACATTGCACGGAGTACCATTATCAATAATTCTTAATAAAATAAAAAAAGAAATTATTCTATTCAAAGTATCATTACAACGTCATGAATCTATTTATGATCAAGAACATATATTAAAAGGATACAAGTTAATTACCAAAAGTGAAAAATTTATAAGCAGCTTACAAAAATGTGATAGCAAGGTAAAACTTGCTTAATATTTTACTAGTATAAATATTAATATTTAATATAAATTATTTTTTCAAATTACAGTTGCAACAACTCTTATGCATATCAAATATTATGCCACGTCTTATAAAATTACAATCTGCGATTGATAAATATGTTACCACTATTGAATTACTACCTACAAGGAGTTTTCCTGCATATGACTTAAGTGCCTTTTCATTAGTTGCAAAATTATTGACTGGGGAATTACTTGGTTATGAATCAATTGATCCTAGTTATGTTCTAACGGAAAATATGCCTAAAAAGCCTGTTTTTATTATCAAAAACGTTAAACGCAAATCGATTCATCCATATTATCCAACATAAAATATATTTATAATATGTACAGTCTTACATATGAAATATTTAAAATGTTTTCAAAATGAACTATTGTATCTAGGATAATGTACATAAATATTAATAGTAAATAATGACTTTATATAATTAATTAATTATTATCTTTATTTACTTAATGACTGATATTTGGCAACGTGCTGCACATTGGGCAAATGGAATTTACATCGATAAAAGTATACAAGTCCTTATCAATACTATACACAATATAGCTATATTAATTTACAATATACAAACATACAATATTTGAATCCTGCTAAGCAGAAAAATATCTTAAATACCACAGTTCCAGAAATAGTGAAAAATATGGATGGCGTATTTTTATGTATGTAAAAGGAAGCCTTGATAAAAACAAATATAATTTAATTTTGCATATAAAATATGATAACAGAACAATCTAATTGTTCATGGAATGAAAAATAAGAGATCCAATGTAATATATAATACATGTATAACACGCAGCAGTCATTTCTACTAACAGACTGTTACACACCAGGGGTAAGTGTGATATTAAATTGTGATATTCAAAGACTAGATTAAAAAATACCCTCAAGATCCGGTAAGGAAGTAGGTGGTGCAAGTCTTAAAGAAAGATCTTTATTACGCATAAATTCTGGTGGTAGAATTTGTTTATGTTCCTACAAAACAACAAATTTAAATTTTACTATAAAAATATCAACGATATCTTAATAATATATATGTATGATATATTTATTTAGAAACGAAATCAATATATTACTTACATGGAATGATTTAGTAGTATGTGTGATATTAGTAACAATAGGTGCCCATCCCTTAGACTTTAAACATTTATAACAAGATTTAGGTTCTCCTAAACATTCCGAATGAAAACCATGCCCACAACTGAAAACTATTATATATTCCGTACATTGTGATAACAAATGTCTACATATTGAGCAGATTACCGATACGCTTGCACAAGCTCTCCCTGCATCCCTAAAAAATATAAAAATGTTAGTATTAAATAACTATTACGTTAGTATTAAAAAATTACTTATATGGACTTATACATACCTAAGTGACTTTTTCAGTGCCTTGTGAAGCTCCAAACTGACCAAACGTGCAGTAGTTTCAACTAAAGTTTGTTCATATCGGGAATGTGTAAGTACTCCAGATAATAATTTTCTTATGTCACCTATTGTTCCACTTGTCGCCAATGGATGTTTCAATATTTGTTCCAATACGGTCGATAATGCTGTTGTTCCACTAAGAAATTCTAGCGCAATTCTTAATAACTTTCCGCTTAATTTTTCAACTGTAATTTCGTTAGATAATTAGAAAGTATTATTTACGATTTGCCATTATGTCAAAATGTACCATACCTTCTTTGTTAGTACTATTTGAATGTGTTTGAAGTATAGTTTCCACAAGTGGCATCCAATCTAAATTTCCTGCAGATCGTCTGCATATTCCTGCTAGTTGTATTGCACTGTGAATTGATGCATTTTCTGATACTTTGTTCTGACGATACTAAAAGTAAATATTGTTAAAGTAGAAAGTAATAATTAATATTATTACATTATTTTCATACAATATACCAATTCTAAATTATTTTGAAATTCTTTCAAAAGAATATCAAACGCATCCTGATAATTTCCCAATTTTTCTAACATTACTGCTTCAGCATCTTTGTGATTCGCTTTCTGAACTATTTGCAATGCTTCATTTAGTCTACAACCATGAAATCCTTGAATATGTTCAACAACCTAAATTTAAAAAAATAATTAAAGTCAATAATATATTTCAATATCTATCTATAGTACAAAATTTTACTAACATGGTCTGGTTGTAATTTACACATTAATTCCAAATATTTTTCTAACATTTCAGTTGTAAGCTCTAACATGATATCTTCTTCTTTGTATTGTACTATTTGATATAAAGCTTCTAGTAAAGTATATTGTAAGGTTGGAGTATTTTCTAGTATTTGTAAAATTTCAGAAACGTTGTTTTGCAAATGTGTTGCTATCAACATAGCAAATTGATTTGCATTAATTCCCACTAGAGCTACGGCATTTGCCATTATGACTAATTGCAACGAATTTGAAGAAAGATGTTTTAACCAGAGCCAAATATCATGATGTCTAGATGGATGCAGTATCATACATTTACAAACTGCTATCCAATTTTCTCTGGCGCTATACAGCAACTCCGCAACACGCATACTGTAACATTATATACTGCGATACAAGTTACTATGTATGATGCTATTAATATTAATAATGCTATATAATTTCTCGGAATGTAATATTGACAGGTACACTATAATATTTTTTTTATTATGACTATATTCTATCTAGCTAATAAAAACGTGGTACACAATCAAAATTAAATAATGGTATACATGTGTAAAGTTTTATATTTATATACATATACTTACAAATTGGCTCTTTCTGCTAAATTAAGTAAAGTATTATCCGATATATTACGCAATTTTTTTGAACGCAATAATCCCAGTATTGCGCTTTCTTTATCAGTCTTAAGCTCGTTTGATGATCCCATACTTGAATCAGTACATAATATTTCTATCATTTTATTTAACATACTAGGTTCTAAATTAACAGTATTTTCTGCAACTTCATTAGCTATAAATATAAGAACTAAATTTCTTTGTTCATCAGTAATATAATCAGGATTCCTTGGACTTAACGGTGTGCTAGGCATAACGATATTTAATAATATATCTATGAGTCTTTGCCGTTGTCTGAGACCCATCTCAGACGTAAATTCCGGCTCCTGGAAGGCAATTGCTATCACGTCGAGGAATCCTTTTGCGTCAAACTGTAGCAAAGTTCTTAGATACGGATATTGTCTTTCTGTATCATTAGCCAAACTCGAATGCTGTGAAAGCAATGCCCTTAATACATCTGTTTTTGCTCTTTGGGACATACCCTCGGGAAGTTCATCTCTGGGAAAACCACGACCGGCAAGACAGCAACTAGCATAGACCAAAAGTGCATTGCCAAGTTGTATACTATCTCGAGTTAACGAATCCTTTGAATTCGTTAACATATTTTGTAATATCGGTACTAATTGATGAATTGAAGCAGTAAAGTCACCTAATGCCGTCGTTTGAAGATGTATTAAAGCTTCCCAGAGACCTCGTTGCCGACAAAGTGTTGTTACCTATAATATTTTTAGATACAAGTAAGTACTTTTAGATTGAATTTTCATAGATTACTTTTTTTAATCAAATAAAAACATTAAAAAGATATAAATATATTTACTTACTTGATGGATATCTAAACAATCAACATCTAATAACACTATAATTGCTTGAAGCGAATCTACTTTTTCTTCTTGATCGTAAAGGGTAACTAGCTGTTGAGCTATTAATGGTGGTAGTCGCGGTCGTAAACTCCCATCCAATAAAGGATTTTCGAGAGCATGTAAATAACTCGCTTTTAATCCTTCGGACTCCGAAACTAAATCCCATAATTTCCCAAATAATAAATCTGTATTTTCTAGTTGTATACAATAATCTACACAAGTTGTGACTATTTCAAATTCTGCATTTTCGTCTGCAAGACAGTGATTCAATTCTTCCATATATTGAATCAAAACTTGACATACTTTATCACGAGCTATTTGTTTTCGACGTTGTTTCGAACCACGTAGACCAACAACTGCTTTCCCTTTATCTTGATAAAAAGAAAGTCCTAAAGCTAATGCTTCTGGATATCTTCTCTGAAATGACAAAATATATAATAAAGTAAAAAATTATATAATTCCAATATATGTACGAACCTGCATCGTTAAATGTCGCAATCGTTCAGTCCATGTCCGTATACAGACTACATGTAAACTTTTGGTACCCAATAGTAAAAGTTGAGTACCAAATGTTACAACAGTATTATAACATGCTCTTTCACCAGCCAATGCCATTGCCTGTAGTTTTATAAAACAAAACAGTGTGATTATCAACCTAAATTTGATAGATTATTGATCTAAATTTGATAATTAAATAGTACAATGATTTGATTAATACCTTTGAAACATTTCCACCAGTGGACAGACCTTTGAAATGGCTAGATGCATATGAAATACCAACACGACTCATATCTAAAGTTTCCAAGTTATCCTGTGCTCTTACATCTAATAAATGTAATCTTTCTTGAGTATCCAATACTGCTAATGATCTCGGATTTAACCATCGTAAGTTACTTATTGTATATGGAAGAGTCATTCTTCTTAAGGGAGATAATTTTACTCTTGAACCAGCTTCAGTACATACCTAATAAAAAAATTTTATCAATATATATTTATTAGCAATACAGTTGTTTAATAAATAGAATTATGTTATATAAACTGTATACTTGATAAAAATGAACCACGTCATCTCTTGCAAGAGCCAGAACAGGATCAATTACACGAGAAGCATCTGCTGCTTGTATGACAACAAGCTGCCAAGATAGTTGTGGTGGTGCTATAGGTGCACCAGATAAAGGATGAGTTAACACAACACGCATTCGTGGTCTTATGCAAACTACTATTACCTACAAAATTCAAATAATATAAGATTATATGTATACTACAGATATCAAAATCTTTTTTAGCAATAGATAAAAACCTTTGATAATGTTGCCATTGCCACTAAGGTATAATTTTTCAGGGCATGTGACGGCAGATGATTCAATAACAATGGTTCTAATGTACACACTTCACCTCTAGATCCACTAAATAAACACCTGCTATCACAGCCTCTTACACCCATAACCCTTGTAAAATTTAATTCAAAAACGGATCCACCACTATCACTACATAATGCTACCTTTGGTGAATCTGTAAACTATACAGAAATACATTGTTTTTTAGTAGTGAAAATTTCACACAGTTATATGTCAAATATTGAAATGTTATGAGATAATCTCACTTTAACATGTAACACAGCTGTATCAAGAGGATGTACATCAGTAAGTGTCCTTAATACTTTTCCATTAGAACTATCTATCATTAATATATGTCCTCTAGCAAATCCAGCTAATATCCTGCTTCCATCATGATTGAAACATAATGCAGATACAGATCCTTGGTGCCTTGCTTCCTGATCACACCATCTTAATGTCTGTGAAGAATCAAAACCTAATACCAGACCATGACTAGTTCCAACTACTAACATATTCCCTCCAGCAGCAACCGCACTTGCTAACCCAGCGTTAACCTTCTCCTATACAGAAAAAAAAAAAAACAATTAAAGACAATATATTATAAACTCAACGTAATTATAGATTTTTTGTAAAGAAAATATTTTCCCTCACACTAGCTGATATAATTTGTGACGATATTCCTTTTAATATAACATGTCTCAAAATAGCACCAGAGGACGTTGGTTGTGAAGCTTTGTTTGATTTATTTAAAGAGTTTAAGGATAAATGGCTCCCAACACTTGTCGTTTCACTACTCCCTAGCTTTTCACCTGATGTTAAACCAAAGTCATCATCTGTTCCAGATAATGATGCACAATCAGGTTCTGTCAATATACTTTCTAAGGAGGGTAATTCTTCCACAGCTGGTATAGCATATTCTGTGTTATCCAACTAAAATTATAAAATATATATAACTCCAATAAATTTGGCAATAAAATATGATAATTTAGGTAATAATA
Source organism: Bombus pyrosoma (assembly GCF_014825855.1). Lineage (NCBI taxonomy): Eukaryota > Metazoa > Arthropoda > Insecta > Hymenoptera > Apidae > Bombus > Bombus pyrosoma. Next base: position 14,704,060 of record NC_057776.1, read on the forward strand.
TAATTAAATTTAATAGAGTAAAGTGAGAACGTAAGTTAAAGTAAAATAATAAGAAGGAAGTATATAATAGATTTCAATATCAACAAAGTAAAATGAAATAAAATAATTGCAATTTCTACATGTTATACTAAGTTTATAAACATACTAAAACAGTAATAGAATAAGAGAGTTATGAGAACATAACCTGAAAATTAGAAATTTTATAATGTACTTAAACATTTCTATAGCGAATATAATTAATTACCTCTTCGATATCTAAATTAATAACCTCTGTTGCGAGGTATTCTTGAGACCCAGCATCCGACCCCAACCCATTTTCAGCCATTTTTTATCCCACCTGTCATTCCACAGCTGATACACGTAAATATAGCGGCCACTCATTAAGCTATAGGACATATACAATGATAGAATCTACTGTATATATGTACATATGCATATGCAATTTACAGTATTTTTTATATTCATACATTTGATACTTTTTTTTATACATATATATACGTACATATACATTAATCATTGATTTAATTAATTATCTTTATAGAAAATTTTATAATTTAGTTTTAAATTTATACATGAAGAAACATTAAAAGTCTTTTGATTTACATAGTATTTAAATTTAAACATTTTAATTTTTAATCTTTAATCTTTTGAGAAAATATAAAAGAAGTAAACACATATTTAATTCGTAGGGTTTAATTTGATCAGTTTATGAAGCAGAATAACACTTCATATGTATTTTCGGTTATTTATTTATAAGAAAGTACGTAAATTTTTACGAATCTACGGATCATAAAATATTGGAACCGGTTTCTTTTTTAAGAAAACATAATAGGAGACGAATCAAATATATACGTTTATTCATAAATCGTTTATTTTTATGTGTTCAGGAGTATAGTTTTTGGGTGTACCAACTTATCTTATTTGTATGATATAATAGTAAAGTGATAAAACCGCTATCACTATCACAGGTGTCATATTAAACTAAAGATAAGAATGTAGATTCACATATTACATCTGGACTTAGTTATAAAACCGTATAATTATTAACTTACATATTCTTAAACATGTAGCGCTTAATATTTTTTTATTTAACTACAGTAACAATTATGGACATTTCGTTAATTATCATTTATATTTTACTATATTATGTTCTAATAAAAATCTCGTTTAATAAAAATTTATTACGCAGTTCAGAAATTATTTTGTTTTTACGATAATTTTATCTCATTAATTCATCAGTAGAACAATTTTGAAGTTCGTATAATGTCTTTTACAGAGTTAGTAATTATTTTATTATTATTCTCAAAATTAATCTGTAATTATCAAATATGTAATCGCATGAAGTGCGATTGTGGTGTCACCATGCGGCTATAGTATAATCTCTAACATTGATATCACCGGTATAACTCTAATCCGTGATATCTATGACATACGTAGTAGGTTTTTGATACGTGACGTCTGGGCATCTGTATGTCATACCTGATCATAGTTGCACATTGTATCTGCATTGCGAATATATATATACATATGCGTATGTATATACCAAGGAAAGGGTGACAAATTACCATTGCAGTGCACGAAATAAAAGTTCAGAAGTAATTAGAAGCATTGATCGAAAGTTGACACGTTAACAACGAAATAATATTACTTTGTGCGTTGTGTTGGGTAATACCATTTTTTACCCATCTCCTATCAATAGATTTAACTAAAAGTTTTACGCGTGATTATAAAGTGCCCATCCGTGGGCAAAGAAAATTGTAAAAATTGCGTATATTTCGCGAGAAGATATGCCAGATAGTGGTGCTGTTTATCAACCTACAACAGTAGGTTACACATATGATAGCGGAGGTGACGGTGCTGTAGGTGGTGGCAGTTTAAGAAGTGGTTTCTGGAGAATTATATCAAGACATAAACTCAGCTCTAGAAAATGGTTCGAATGGGTATTACTCTCGGTTGCTTTATCGTTTTTCATTGCTGGTTTAACGATGATGCTGGTCAGTTTTGTATCCGATGACACATCACAAGAGAATAAAATAGAGATCATAAGAAAGGTACTTATAACCTTCTTACACTATGATGCTTCGTATTTACGCGTATTTTAATCTCTGAAAGATGATAGCAGCATGACATATATTTAAATGAAATCATGATCTTCCTTTGTATTCAAAATATGTAAATGCATGATGTATACATAGTACATAGCCTTACTCTTTAATTAACAGGTGTCTTGTTAGTTTAGTATTTAAAAGCTGACAGTAATCTTTATTTTATTCCAAAAAATTTCTATTGGTTTACATTCTAGGAAAATAATTTTTTTGCATTGGTTTCCATTATTAAAGAGTATTTTATAATAATAATAATAATACATAGATATTCATTATAAAATTGAACTTTAATACTTCATATCTTCTCATTATTTTCATTATTTTCTTTATTATACATATATATTATAGATATATATCATACATACATATGTATATATTTGATATAGTAATATACAGAGTAAATCACAATTTCAAGCACCTACCAAGCTTCGATTTCACTGAAGATGGAGAAAAATTGTAGAGAGTACTTACTTTTGTTTTAGAATGCAATGCAATGGGAAAGTGCAATTGCACTTCTTTCTTAAATTGAAGTTTATAATTTTTTATTAACCAGTTAATATTCTTTTCATTAATATTCATTTTTTAGTACTCTATGAGAAAGTGTCAAGGCACTTGGGTCAAAATATGCTTATTTTAAAAGTTATCTCAAATTTAATCTTGTGAAACTTTGATTATGAGAAACAAGGAAACATATAGGGCAGAATGCTTGCGTTTATGTTTTCCTCATCGTTTTTAAACTAAATTTGATGAAATTAAAATAAAGTATCTTTTAAACTAAGGATATTTTCTAATATCTTAATACCTTTATAGAGAATTAAATGATATATTGAATGATTATAAAAAATTATAGAATTCTATTTAGAAAAAGAATGTAATTGCAGTTTCCCAGTGAGATGTTGCATATTGAAAGGAAGCAAATACCTGTGAACATAGATTTTATTCATTCAATATTTCTTTCCACGATTTTCCTCTATCTTCAACAAAATTGGAGCTATAGCCAGCCCCAGTTGTATGATCAACTGTGTATAAGGCTAAATAAAGGGACACAAAATACTATCATTATTGCTTATGCATTTTCATGCAAAAGATATTTATAAAAATTTATAAAATTGACTTTTTCATGCTTCTAAAGCAAATTATTTTATCAGTTATTTATATGTGTTTTTATTGCCTAATGTATGAAACTAAATTCAAAAATAATTATACATGAAGGTAAACGAGAATCCAACTACATCTGCAACAAGTGTTGAAGAACATATTGAAGATGCTGCAAAAAGTTCCATAGCATTAGGTGCTAGCATGATGTTAGTAGGGCTTCTATTGGGTTTTGGTTGGGCCTGGCTGCGTTTCTTCCGTCGTGGTAAATCTCCAAGAGGTGGAATGGTTGGAAGTAGTGGTCAGGTAGGCACAATTTGTTTGGTAGATTTATATTTTATGTTTGGTTTTATTTACCGGAAGCCATCCATGTGTGTTTTGGCTCGTACGTTCGTTTCTTTATCTTATATACGCGTTGCTATGAGGAAAGATGTTGGGCGGTTTGAATCCATCGACTGACTTGCTGGTGGGTTCCACTTCGCAGTACGGGCCGGTACTAACGGAGCTGCCGAGTCAACTGAAGCTGAAGCAGACAAGTTCGCATGATACTCCAGCAATACCACTTTCCGATCAGGAAGAAGAAACGCGTACCTTAATGCAGGATTCTACAATTCCTTCGGTTGTCTCCACTGGTCCTAATACCATTGCTAATCAGATTCCCGGTTGAGTACAAAGGTTAAATGCGTCGATGTGTAGTAAGAACACACGATGCGAACATTCTTTTAATTTTATGTGAACCAACCTGAATCACAATTTTTGTCATTTTTATGAATTATGTGATTTATTTACAAATAGGAGAATTATTCTTTCTTTATCTTTTCTAGTAGTAATTTTAATTGATGACGATTCATATAAATTTATTTGAACACTTTTGCCTGACTTCAAAATGTAAAAAATTTTATTTCCGTAAATTATCAGCACAGGTCATAGCGTAACATATCATTTACCATATTTTTCTTAAATTTTACCTTTTAGTTTGTATCTATGCATTCCTCCACTCCGTCCATTATCATTGGTAATATGTTAGATAAGCATTGAATCCAGATATTACATATAGTAAATTTTAGAAGAATTTATTTACAATGCAATATAAGCTATTTAAAAAAAATATTATTTTGATTATTATTTAAATACATAGCATGTTTAATAGTAATACTAATATCGGTTGTCTTGAGATAATAGTAATTTATATTAGCACATTATTGGTCTGAATTGACCACTTATGAATGCATGTATAAACAAACGATATTTTGTATTATTCTGCCCAGTTTAATATGATGGCAGCATTAAGTGTGACTGACAATATTTGTAACAAACTATTTGCTCATCTTATATGTATGTATATGGGAAAAAATGAGCTCTAACACAAGGTGGTATTAGGAAAATAAAGGTATGTGTATATATTAGGATAAAGTACATAAAGTATAATACAAAGTAATCCCATCTTTTCAAAATAAATTGGTATGGGTGTGATATGGAGCAGTGAAGGGAAATACACTGCACAATTTTTGTTATATTACTTTATCGTTTTTATACTTATGTTATTTATAGTTAATACTTCTAATTACATACAATTTAATTAGTATACATATATATATATATATATGATATATATATATCACATATAAATACTTTTTACAATATAAGTATTTTAACACTCTGATGAAATTTTGGACTCTGTTTTACTAACTTTTCGTATATCTATTGAGACTGGGTAATATTATGTATATATAAGATAATCTGTGGTTAAGCTATTCTGACTATCAGCTACAAATTTTAAATGATTATTGAAATTTCTAAATAATAATCTTTATTTATATATATAATTTTACTTAAACTTGAATTTGCATTTACAAAACAAAAGAACAATTTCCATTGTATAAAACAATATCATTAAATTTTTGTCTATCACGCATTTTTTTATATATAAGTTTTATTTTTTCCTTTTTTTTAAATTGATCTATTTTATTCGTTATAATGTAATATAATTCGTTAAAATAACACTTTACAAATATGAATATTTAAAACAAAGAAATTAAATAAGTATCTGTCTGGATTCAATGCTACCATAGAATGAATATGCATTAACAATAATATTATTTCAATGATTTATGTGAAATCCATACTATATTAGTTAATGATTTATTCATTCATTTATGTAAGTATTTTTATTAAATAAGAAAAATAAATAATTAAAAAGTGACATATAGCCTTATTAAATCTTTATTATTCCACTTTTTCTTTGCGTGTACGGATTTTTGAAAATATAACTATAGACTTCAATTTACAATATATTATATTTATTTTATTATATAAATACAATATATTTGATTTAATATAATCATTTAATATAGATATTTAATTAATAGCTATTAGTAGTATCTGGTAGTATGTATTTATATACGCATTTGATGACTATAAATAGATCATCAATTTTTATATTGCTACGCATGCGCAGAAATTTAAATTATTAGTTCAAATCACGGAAGAAGCGCGGAAGGTTATGTTATCTTCGAATTATATTGCCGTTTGCCGACATGACATTCTTTTGTTTATCTCATGTAGAGCTCTGACATGTACTTCATCGCGTTGTAACCTTTATAAAATGAGTAAAAAGTTAAAGCTTGATGTCCTTACAAAGCCAAGGTCCTTACGATCTGAAAATAAAGGTGACAGTAAAAATATATCTACAACATCAGGGTATTTTGGTGATAAAGATGTTTCACCAAAAAATATTGTGAAGAAGAAGCATACACCAGTTAAGATAAAACATGAAGAAATGGAAGATGCAGCTGACTCGAAAAATAGTGAAATTAAAATTGAAGATTTACAAAATAAAACCGTGAAAAAAAAGCGTACACCAGTAAAGATAGAATATGAAGAAATGAAAAATGCAACTGAGTCAAAACCCAATGAAGTTAAAGTTGAAGATTTACAAGATGGAACTGTGAAGAATGAGACCGTAGAAGATAAATGGATGCCATTAAATTGGGAAACTACTTTAAAAAATGTTAAGGAAATGCGAAAACATAAAACAGCACCTGTAGATGAGATGGGTTGTCACAAATGTATAGATCCAAATGCTACTGTCAAAGTTGCTAGGTATCAATCATTAATAGCATTGATGCTCAGTAGTCAAACTAAGGATCAAGTTACTCATGCTGCCATGCAAAGATTGATTACTTATGGTTGTACTCCGGAATTAATATCAGGTACTCCTGATGATACTCTTGGAAAGCTTATATATCCAGTTGGGTTTTGGAAGGTATAATTTATATCTTAGTAATTACTTGAACTTAATATTGTGGTTTGTTAATATTTAATTATTATATAAGTAAGATATATTAAAATAGTATAGAATCATGAAAAAGGTTTTATTAGTTCTTAAAGAAGTAAAGAATTACTTAAATATTATGTCAGACCAAAAAAAATTTTACTTTTCAGAGAAAAGTACAGTATATTAAGAAAACTTCAAAAATTTTAATTGAGAAATACAATAATGATATTCCTAGGACTTTGAAAGAGTTATGTCAATTACCAGGTGTAGGACCAAAAATGGCACATATATGTATGCAAATAGCCTGGGGTGAAGTTTCTGGTATTGGAGTGGACACACATGTACATCGTATTTGTAATAGATTAGGATGGGTAAAGAAACCAACTAAAATACCAGAAGATACTCGAATTGCAGTGGAAGAATGGCTTCCCAAAGATCTCTGGAGCGAGGTAAACTATTTACTTGTTGGTTTTGGACAAGAAATTTGTTTACCACGATTTCCTAAATGTGATGAATGTCTAAATAAAGATATATGTCCATCTAGCACAAAAAGCAGTATGAAAAAAAAGACATAGTATTGTAAAAATGTTTATTATAAATTATATTTATTTACAATATTTAAAAAAGAACTTTGTGAGATGATTTAATGATTTAACTTTTTTTTTAATTTCCCACTACGTTTCTTAGCTTTTTCAACTCTTTTACGTTTTCTCATACTCTCTTTTTTATTCTTTTGACGTTCCATTTTCTGTTTCTGTTGGAATGCTTTACTCTTCTTCACTTGTTTCAATGCAGCTCTTTTTATTGCTTTCTTTAAATCTTTTCTATTATCAATTTGCTTCTCTTTTACATTTTCTTTCAAACTTTTAGTTTGTTTCTTTTCATTTAAAGGCATCCCTACAATTTCTTCGTCATTTTCAGAATCTTTATCACTCTCTTCTTTCTCATTATTTTCCACTTCATCAGTGCCTTTATTTTCACCAATTAATGCATTCTTCTCTGCTAGATCTGCAACATTTAATTCCAAAATACTGACAGTATGTCCTTCTGTTTCATATTCTTCTTGAGACAATAGCTGTTGAATTTCAGGAATATCACGGCTTGATAATAGCTTTTTATAACGTTCTCGTGCCTGTAAAAGCAATACTTTATTATTGCATCACAATGAAATTCATATGGATACTTTCCTCATGTTTAATTCTTTTCCGTTCTTCTTTTAATTGTTGTTGCAACTCGTCTTTAGCTTTCTGTTGCCTTTGTAATTTCCTTTTACGAAACCCCTTCAGAAATTCTCTGCATTTGAAAGTATAAAATGTACATATGACTTATAATCTATATAATCCACAATTGATATTAATATAAGTACCGTCTCTTGTTCTCATCAAATACAAGAGTAATCTTCTTGTGTTTCTTTGGCTGATTCCGCGTTCTATTCACATTGAGTAATTTCGGTTGCATTTTTATATGTGGCGCCATGTGCACGTGTGAATATATATTAGTTCTAGGTTATATCGGTAAGAATTATATTTTACAGTTCTTTAGATTGTCTACATGATAAAAAATAATATAAAATAATAATTGAACTAATGTAAAAACAAGATTATTTAAAATTTTGTTATTCAATATTCTATTAATTTAAAAAAATGATCAGATGAGCATTCGTAGATGTAAACAGAATTTTGCAAAATACATTTCATAATTTACATAGGAGATACTACAAAATTAAAGATTAAATATGTATAAAATAGAAGTTTTTAAAGCTTACTGTATACGTCAATATTGTTCACTTAATACATAGAAATTTCATCAGAGATATTGTTAAAATTTTGAAGATACATATATTACATGTATAAGGTGTACTACAATATACTACTTAAAAAATCACTTCTAAAATAGTTATAATTCATGGAAGATTATGTATACTTTATTTCATGAACATTTTCTTAATAAAAATTAAAAAGGATCGTTTATTTTTAAGCAAAGAAAAATGTATTGCACAAAATGAAAGTTAATATCTTTTATTTGAAGTTTTTTTTACACTTATTAATGGTTTTTAACATAATTATTCTATAAAATTACCGTTTCTTTTTATTTATTTAACACATTACTAAAATACAGTCTAGTAGTCTCGGTAGTCTGTTACAATACATATCAGTGTTTCTTTATAAAGCCACTTATGGTGGCGGCGATGGTTAGCTAACAAAGTAAACTCCCTGGTCAGTAAACGCGGCGTTACTGGTATTCAGGTTATAATTTAATTATATTAACACACTTTGTATTATTGAAATAACGTTTATAGATAGTACATCCTAAAGTATCTATCTTAAAATACTCAAAATATCATCATTTAACGTATTTTGGTTGTATCTTCCACAATTGTGTTAATTACATACGAATAATATTCGAGCAAACATAGCATGGAAGTGACTTTATGAAACCATCCTATAAAATATCTAATTGCGCATGCGTAAGAAGTCCTTTACATGAAAAGAATCCCCCAATCTAGTAGGACGTAACAGCATCGGAGAGAACAGAGGTGGAAAAAAACATTGGATATTTACGGCGAGAATGTATCGGGTGTAAATGATTGGTTCCTTTCACGAGGAGATCCGTCGGTAGGCGGGTAGTCATAGGGCGGGGGCTCTATTGATTTAAATTTGGTTTGCCGGTGCGCGTGTCAATAGTCAACACAGTGCCGCGAAGAGCGCGCGCTCAAGCATCTACTCTTTACTGATCGTGTTGTGCAGACTAAAAGGTTAGGCCCTTCGCGGTGCGGTCAATAAAAGATATGTCGTCTAATACGAAAAACTATACGAACAAGGATGTGGAAAGTTTAAATGGACCCATCCGTTTCCAGAGTGTTGTGCCAAAAGAAAGGTCAGTTTTGTACCGGCAATTTCTGGTTCATATCAATTTGTAGAAACTTCGCTGTGGGCACCAGGGACAATATCGCGATGAAGTGTTGTACGAGAGCGTGGATACTGCTAAATTACTTGCAGCCACGCCTCGAACCCAGCACTAGCTGACTCATCGGCAGATGTTGAGAATCTAAAGCACCCCTCGTGCTATTCGAGCGTGAAAGAGAAAAGAAATCGATCGATTTTTTTCCATTCTGTGACAATTGTGACCTCTTTTATGAATATCACGACCTGTTTGTGTGACAAACAACGAAAACATCGGAATGATTCATTTCTTTTATCATTTTTGTTATTAGTTGGTATTTTTGATGATGAAAATTTCGATTCATTTACCGGGTAAGAACTTACTATATGAGAGGCTAATATTGTTTCTGTTCCTACCGATTGGTTGCTTGACCAGTCACGTGGTGTGAAAAACGCGCGCGCCAAGGATGTACGAATCTCTATTCGATTTTTTTTTCATCTTTTTCCAAGACAAAATTCCAAATGGTGACAGTACGTATCAAATAACCGTATCTTCTTGAATTTTTAAAGGCAACAAATTCTCAAGTGGAATGGTTGGGGATATAAAGACTCGGAATTTCTTATAAACCAAAAATATATCATCGAATTCACTGGTAATAGGTAAGTCTTATCAATATTTCAATTTTCGTCTTTTATTAATATTTTAGAAAATAATAATGGTAACTATAAATATTTATATATCTAAAAGATGATTAAACTTTATACATAAATTGTTTTACTTGTTTTGTGAATAAACAATAATAAATAAAATAAAAAAAATTATTTACATATATTTTAATGTTTCGATATGCTTATTTGTTACATATTATATATAATATTTTTAATAATATTTTTTATCAGTATAACAAATAAAATATTAGTTGCCTACATGTACGAAAATAGATTATTCCGACTCTTTAAATTCGAAAAAAGTAATCACTTAATTTTTGTTTTAATTTTGTTTGTTTTTATTTCCTGCAATCTTTTATCAAAAGCTTTAAAGATAATCAATAAACTAATAAGAATTCTATAATGTTCATATTATACGTAAAGAAATATCAATGATATATTAGGGGGAGATGGTATTATCGTTTTTTGAAGATAAAGATAATGTTATAGAAACGAAACGTCTATTAATTTTCATATTTATTTACATCATTGTATAGATACTTGATTATTATTTTTTTTTAACATAATTTAATTTTAATTTTTTTACAAGAAACACACGTATAATTATGCTGTTAGATAATTATACTATTCCATAATTGAATAAGTAAAAGGTTGATTATGTTTCGAGAGTAGAATGACAAATAATTTAAGCTTATCATATAAGCGGATTAAGATACATAAAATTCAGTAATACTTGTTATCCCGATACTAAATTTCTACATAGATCTAAATGAACCACTTCAATTTACTTAAGCACACATTTGGTTTTTTGTATTTAGTTTTTGCTTAATTAATATTCTAACAAATATCCGTTGCAAACAATTTCAAAAACGGGTCGAATTTATCACATAAAATCAATATACATCAACATTAATTTTATCGTACAATTGAATTTTTTTTATTTCCTATTGTATTCAACGGTTTTAAAAGATTCGTATCATCAATTTAACATTTGATTGTTCGATTCGCTTAAATGCAAAACTATTATTTATTCGATATTCATTATGTTATTTATGTTAAAAGGAAGAAGCAAATAGTTAATCTGTATAATATTTATTTTTCTACATTTAATTTATAATTTGTAATGTTTAATCTATAGTAAGAAATCGAATATTTTGAGAAGATCAAACACTTTACTTTAACTTATAGAAAAGATCAACCTGAACATTTAAAAAATTATGAAATTTTTTATTAATTTTTTTACCATCCAAATTGACTCTAAGAGGGTGAAATAACCCCTGAAAATTCGGCTATTTTTCGATTTTGTGTTATAACTCGCAAATTATAAAAGACAGAAAAATAGTTTTCAAACAGAAGTTGTTTCTTTTAATGAGGACTACCGTCTAGTAAAAGATTTATCAGTTATTTATATAATTAGAAAGAATTTATAAACAAAAAATTAATAATTTTAAAATCTTAATCGGTAGTTTAAATAATTACGAAACAGCATAAAAGACAAATACTTTTTTAAAAATACACATACAAGCTTTGTTGTATTGCACAATTACAAAAGTAAGGTAATTTATATTATATACTTCTGTCTCTTATTACACAATAAGTAAATATACCAGATGGAAATAAAAGAAAAGAATAGAACTGTAGGTATAACATATCTTCGCAAGAACTTGCCATTATTAACATGATTGTTAAACTTCTCTTTTATTCTTTCTCGTAGCAAATAATATAGATGTTTAATAAGCAATTAAAGAAGTAAGTATATAAGTAAGTAAGTTATTTATTTCACTATTTGTACATTTTGATATTTTCGGATGTAATATATAGTGATTAGTAATACTCCAAGAATTCGTAAAATATGCGGGAAAAACATCATAATATTATTCACATAATCAAGATGTATTTGTTATTTAATTACTCTTCCCTTCTCTTTTCTAATTATATAATAATTCAAATATATTCTAATGTATGCTTCTTCTCTATTTCCCCTGGTTTCCTCTCCACTTGCCCGTCCAGTTATTCTAGCAATTCCTCATCTAATTTTATGTATCTAAATAAACACTTCAAAAATAGATAAATAATTTCGAAAATACAAATATCGTGTGAATTATATTATGAATCATTCTTTATGATAATGAAATTCTGCAAAACAATGTTTAAGATAAACTTGTTGTGAGGAAGCGAAATCTACTGGATTTCTGGCATTAATAATTTGTTTCCTTTCTATCGATATAATATTCACCTTTATACCAAGTGTAAACAAGTATGTATATACACCTTACGGTTTTGGTGATGAAAATAGAGATAAAATAAGAAACTGTAATTTAATGATATCAATCATCGCAATTAAATAGTACTACAAGATCGGAAAATATTCATATAAAGTTCTTCGTTATGCGGAACTGTATATATATATATATATCAGTTACATTATTCCTGTATTCGATATTGTGAATATTTCAACATGCTGATTACAACATGATACTATTTTGTAATGTAGATTAACATTGATCAAATCACGATGTCAGTAACTTCCGAGATTCTGCATTTGATAGATATACGTTTGTTAACTATTCATTGAACAGTTCTTTGGTTAACTTTCCAGATGTGAAGGCCACTATATCAACATTCCATTGTCGAAACAAAGATTGTTGTACACGTGGAACAAAATTACCATTCTATTCTTTTAGAACAATAAAAAGCGGTTAAATAAATTTCCCAGAAGTTGATATTATGGGGAGTTTAGTACAACTGTGTGTTGTAGCTGATATAGACTTCACAACAGCCATAACCGTTTTTGATCCTTGCCTAGATAAAGTACAGCCATAATGTAATTCTATCTAATCCGCTAACTGTACAGTACGTATTTTCCGATATTTCTAGTTTGAGGTTTTACATTATTAACAAAAGACGAAGCAATTTCATTTAATTGCGTGGTATCAATGCCATATAATCGAGTAATAAATTTGTTTAATTTTTTGACACTATTCTATATTATCAACTTTAAGTTTTCTTAAAATTGAAAATCCAGTTTGAAAAATGTTAGCTTTTAAATTTCTCGAACCTATTTCTTCAATAGCTTCTAGTGTCCATCTTCAAAAGCTCAAATAACGAATAACAGCATGAGCGTTAACAAACTTGTTATAAACATATTCGGAAATTTGTAACAATTTTTCCCGCCGTGTTCTCCGTCTGTTTACCGTCTCTTTCCATCTAATAATCTAAATAAGGCAATTATGCATAGATACAAAACGGATAGATAACTATACAATTATACACTTATACAATTGTTAAAGAGATGAAACTTTTCAAAATTTGTGCCTGGGATTGTCTAGGGAAAGTCGCGTCCTCTTTCCACTTCTCCAAAACGTAACAACATTAATTTTGTATTCTAAGGTCACAATAAATAATATTATTCTGGTACACACTCATCTTAGATCTCTATCGCTTCTGAAAATTCTTCGCGTGGACCTCGTTATATACTATCCAGAAATTCTACAGAATGTGGTTTAAACGGTTCCACAAATTAATACAATAAGCGTATCTTTTATTATATCTTGTAAGTCGATTTCTCTTCTCATTATAATATATCATTATATTGTTATTATCCATAATTTTTAACGTAATCGTAAATAAACGAATAGTATTTGTAGGATTTACATGAATCATTTTTATACGTTCGTTACAGAGACTATACTTAGATATACTTACTTATTGTTGACACATATAGTACTGTATTATAGCGCACTACAAAGAAAGCAGCATTTTTTTATTGTTAATCTGTTTTCACTAGACAAATGCTAACTTTCAACGCTGTACTGAAATGAAAATAACAAAGAGTGGAATCATTTATTACTTATTACTGTTATTACTATTTACTTACTGTTTATTACTATTTTACTTGTAGTGCCCATTTAAGCATACGTCGCTAACGCCACTAATTCTTGGAAATGGGACTTCGACGTGAGTTTCGAGCATGCCGAATGAGATAGTGTTAAATGAAACTTGACACCGTTCCTTATCGATTATTTCGAGCAAATATGGATTGACGCTCGAGTCCACGTTTACACGTGCCCAATATCAGTATCTCTCTCATATCCATCCCTTCTCCTTTCTTTAGTTGAATTCGCAGATGTCACTTCCTCAGATAAGCGTCCATATCTAGTCCTCACTGCGAACACTAAAATGGTCATTGCATGTTTACTTATTATTTATTACTTTGTCATTAGATACGTTAGTCCTTATATTTTTCTTTGTTTCGCACAACTGAATGCATACCTGCGTTATATGATGCGTCAGGTGCATACATGTGCACCGAAAATTTTTTATTGCACGTCAGCATATCATAGTATGTGTACAATGAAATTGAGAAGTTCTTCGATTGTCGAAGAACACAATTCAACAATGCAACAAAGATTGCATTTATATTAAAAAATAACTATATGTTTTTTTATGTTGTTTCATAATTATTTAAATCATTGATTAAGATTTTACGCCAAAGAATGAGTTTTTTTGAAAAATTATCAATTACTTTCTTTATAACTTTTTTCTAATTATATAAACAAATGATAAATCTTTGGTAATTATATATTTAGGAAGCTACCGGCATCTTGCATTTCGACGTATTTTTTATATGTGGTCGGGGACCATAGTTTTCGAGATAATCTCAAAAAAGTTTTTGTCGGCAGCTCATAATGAATTCTACTTATAATTGTGTGACCATGATAGCGTATACATTAGTATTGATTGTCGGTCGTCTCATCGTGACTACGGAATTAAATAACACCTAACCCACTTATATAAGCTGTAAACATTGGCGAATACATTGGATATACATACCACGGATATACAATTATATCCGACAGGTCTTTTGCAGATATCTCGGAAACTAAGCCCGAGCAGTGGTAGATGCAAAAAAAAGTTATTCAAAATTTTGATTTTTATAGTATATTAAAAAATCACCGAAATCCAAGATGATTGCAGCTTTCTAAATAATTGCCAAATCTTTTACCAAACGATAGCCTTCGTTGAAAAAAATAAACAATTTTTATCTAAAAGCTTTTATAGTTTAACTCTTATAGTTTGCGAATTATAACATAAAATCGGAAAATGGTCGAATTTTCAGGAGTCGATTTTACCTCCTCAGAACGAATTTGGGCAAGAGAAGAAAATTGCGCTATACATGGCTATATATGCTCTACATATCTCCGAATTTTCATAATTTTTCGAATTTCCGGGCTAGAGATCTTCCCTTGTTAATCGTAGTTGATTGCTAAACTACTACTACTAACTACTGCTATTACTATATGCTATATTGACTAATTACTAATAATCAACGATGAACGATACAATAAGCTTCTGAATTTAAAAAATGCAACAAGCTTGTTTAAAATCGTAAAAGCAGAATGGTAAATAGTACAAAATAAGTTCATTGAAAAATTATTTGATACAATTCCACGAAGAGTTCTTATAACGAAGATGCTATATTATGCGTTTTTTATTATTTATTTTTATTATGCAACTGCTTACTGTTTACCAATATGAATTACGATATATTCTGTTGTATGTCGATTCTTATATCGCCTTTAAATTATTTTTTTGACTTTACATCGGTTTCGAAATAATTCTAGGACTGATTGTCTCGTATCAATTTTATGATATTTTAAATCTAATATCACATTAAAATATTAAAAATATTCAGTTACGCGTCTTTTATTATTCATTTTTATTCTATAGCTGCTTACTAATAATAAATTATAATATACCTAAATTTTATACTTGAAAATTACATTTTACAAAAATATCGTGTTTTGCAAGTTTTGTGCAATATTTTGAGAGAAAATGTGGTTTGTGCCAATACTTTGATTTATCACTGTATATATTATTTGGTGTTAAATTGTGAACTGAAGAAGACGAATTAACTCGTCACTCAGAGTCTTAATCTTTTTTAATATAATAATTTCTTTATTTACAGGTTCTAATGTTCTATTTTTTAATCACTTATTTCGTTCGTGTCGTAAATATATTATGTAATATTTATATTTGCACGAATAAAAGTCGATCCATCTGAAATTGATTTATCCTTATTAATGAGGACAATTTCATGGTCATAAAATTCCTGAATAAGGAATGATGCGGTTAATAATTTAAATATATCGTATTGTAAATGTATGTATTGTTGGACAATAAATGTTATTTTCGAAACTTGTATATTCCATGTAATCGTCGCAAGTTCGCGCAACTAAGAAACTGTTTTTTATTTACTTTGTTGGTCTCGAAGAACGCAGTTGCACTTACTGTTTTCTACTCAGCGAATTTCTTCTAATGAGCGTAAACAAACGTATGTGGTACAAGCGAGCAAAAATATAAATATAAAAATACATATTCTCTTTGTGTGTTTACTAATTTTTGTTTAAAATGTTTAATTAATTTTCATTCATTATTGAAAATTAAATGAATTTTAGTGGAAATTGATTATCATTGAACAACATATATATGAATATTTCATAATGAAATATTATAAAATATAACTGAAACCCTATTCTTTGTGATATTTCATTAGAAGAAAAAAGGAAACATTGTTTAAATGGGTTATGACCACCAGTAACGACGTTTAGCTACTGGGAAACATATGATTAAATTCATATGCAATCGTCATGATAAGATACGCTGATTAAACAAATCTAAATGTAATACTTATAGTATAATACAATACGGGACATTTCACTTTAATCTACTAACTTGCAGGTCATAACATTATATCATTATAACTATAACAGTTAAATAAAATCAATCATGATAAAACACATCCTTATGATAGTTAAGTGAAACCAAAATACAATAGAAATGTAGAAATATTTTATACTGCAATTTCTTAAAACTGAATAAAGTTATATAATATAAAGTTATATAATATATAGTATAATAAAACTTATATAAGGTTTAATTTCATCCATCATTATACATCCTACATCATTTCGTGTTTTACATATACACAATTTAAATTCAAAACTTGAAAATGGAATTAATTACTTTTAGTATTTCAATATGATTATTAAATCAAATTTTTAATTAATTTTGATTAATATAAATTTTATTGCTAATATTTAGTACTTAACAAATAACTATTTTATATATTTTATTCAATGCCTTTGCTTATTAATTTAATTAAGAAGTTCACTGACACAAAAATCAAATTTTCATAATTAAATAATCTTATAAGTAATCCAAAATATTATATTTTTCTCCCAAAAAATTAATTTGTCTATACTTCTTGTTGGTCCATTTTTTAAGTATTATTATTACTGTACAAATAAATATTGAATTAATTTAATATCAATATATTTTGTTCTTTTTTGTAATGTTTTATTACTCATGCTAATAAATGAAATATTTTTGCAGATATCCAATTGGAAACCAGCAACTTCCGTATTTCACACAATGGGTAAAAGACACGTTTGGTATAGATCCGACCCAAAGGAAAGTACCTCAATCGATACCGACAAATCTACCAGAACCGATCATTTCGTTCGAAATGTTGGAAGCGATTCAAGAATTAAATATCGAATATTCCTTGGAGGGTATCGATCGGTTAGTTAGAGCACATGGGCATACACTTCGGGAAATTTATCTCCTCAAACATGGATCGTTCGATCGAATACCGGACATAGTTCTCTGGCCAAGTGAGTAATTTCAAATTGTTATATTATATTTTTAGTGATCTAAAATATCCTATCAACGTGTTTAATTATCGTATCAGTGATACAGTTCATTTACTTTCACCCGATAGTAATATGTATTAGTATACACTGTATGATGTAGTTCTTGATCTAAAAAACATGATATATAAAATAGCTACCTATTAGAAACTATCTATGTACTTACCATGTACATTTTGTGTATTACATTGCAGTTCATATCATATTCCTTGTGGCATTATATACAAAAATCATCTGTTAAAAATTATCAACTCATTTTTATTTTTTCAGGTTCATTTGTTTTTGTCTTTTTGTTTGTCAATTTCTTTTAGCTATTATTACGAAATGTAAAACCATTACTACTACGGCAATTCAATAAATTAATGTAGTTACTTTCAAAATCAATGAGCAGCAAGATCAAAACACTTGTAAACAAAATAAATTTCATAATTTGCACAGCATGTCTATATAATGAAAAATAATTATTAACTGCTTGTTAGAAGTAAATATAGATATACATACGTGCAGATTTCTCTTATTTCATATTCTTTTTAAATTCAAATGTTTCACTAAGTAGTTCATTTAAATGGAAATTCAACATATTTTATTTTTAACATATAATATTTTACATATCTACATTCTTTTGCCGTTTGAGGTGAGATTTATTGTTTAAGGTTTCCTTTATATATTTGAAGCACGTAATAAATTAAAAGCTAGCTTCAACTAAACATAATTACCTATGTACGGTGTATGAAGTTAGTTGAATATCGAGTAGATAGACTACAAACTTTTCAACCTTGACTTAGTTATATGTAGATGTGTAGTCTATGCTATACCATAAACTGCGCGAATAAGTGATATTAAATGAATACCTTGTATACGTATAAATGTGAAACGACACAATGAATATTTGCTTCATCTTTTCATTTCGAATATCTTTTCAATTGTTATATACGTCAAAATTACTCTTTTACGAGATAGTATAAGGAATTAGGAATTAATATAGTTAGAATTAGTATAGGAGACATAGTCAAAAAAGAAGGAAAAGATAGGGCTGTAGACTGGGCGACGAAATCGAAAAGAAGAAAAAGGGGAGAGCGAAGCGAAAAAGTGTTAGATAAATTAGGCAATTAGATAAAGATTTATGCAATATATAAAAGATAATAGATATATATAAAAGTTAATAGTTAGAGATAGATAGATGATAGACAGTAGATATATGATGTATAGATTGTAATAGAAAATTAAAGATTGAATGAATGAATGGATGTAAATTGTAGCTGAATCAATGAAAATGCAAGGCAATAGGGAAAATAATTGTGTACTGAGTTCCTTTCTCGGCCGGAAGGCTAAAAATAAACTATACTGTTATAAAATCATAAAATTTTGTGCTATCATTTTTATTTACTCTTCATTTCCATTTCCCTTGCTACGTAAAAAGCAACCTATCGTTTAATATCATTTTAATGTTTTCTACATATATCAGTGTTCGTCTTGTGTATTATGTCCTGAAATGGATTGATATTTAATCTTTTGAATGCTTTGAGTGAGAATAGTACTTGCCTACAAGTGAATATATTCCCAGAGTATGACTAATTTAGCTCCTCTATACTGCGCAGCGGGTAGATATACACAAATTTATGCATGATCCATTACGTAATAATCATATCATCATATATTTATTAGTGTTATTGAACAGATTCGGAGAACAAAACATAAATGTTTTATCATTGCTTATTTTTGTAAATTCATAAATGTTTTATTATTGCTTACTTCTTAAATTCATAAATGTTTTATTCTCGTCTATTTCATTAAATTCATGAACCTGTTTTATTATTGTTTATTTGCCTAAATTCGTGAATGTTTCACTACTACTTATTTGTTAAATTCCTAAATAAATGAGTAGAAGTAATTAGTAATGTAATATTGTCGCAAATCTGCAATCTAATACTAAATTTGATATATAATACCGTAAATAAGATTTAGTTGCAGCATGTCTGTGAAAATGTAGTATATGTTTGAAATAATTCGAATTTGAAATACATGTTTTTCTTGACTGCATCGAATTTGTTGTAATTTCAATTTTGTTCAAATATTCCAAATTATTAAGAAGTTAATTTTCTTCAAATTGTTAGATCACAAATTAGATTATTGTTTCTTAGATTACAAGATATATATATATATATATTAAAGAAAGGGCATTATTATTGAGTAGAGCCGAACAAAGTCAAAAATCAAAATTTAAGTTAGATTACAAAATATGTCAAAAAGTTGACATAATTATCGAGCAAATCCTAACAAATCAGAAGCTAAAATACTTTGTCTTATAACAATGACATCTGTGTCTATGCATTTTCAGAGTGCCACGAGGACGTCGTAAAAATAATTAAATTGTGTGCTCGATATGGATCAGTCTGTATTCCATTCGGCGGAGGGACGAGCGTAAGCGGTGCTGCCTCATGTCCGACGAACGAACGGCGAACGATAATATTGTTGGACACTTCGCAAATGAATAGAATACTGTGGATAAACAGGGAAAACCTAATTGCTTGTTGCGAGGCTGGTATTATCGGCCAGGACCTTGAAAAGCAACTCCGATTGCAAGGTCTGACTTCTGGTCACGAACCCGATTCTTACGAATTTTCTAGGTACACCATATTATATTAAAACAGAAAGTCCGTTTTATTCGTTCGCAACAAATATTTGTTTAAGACATTAACTGTTTGAATACAAACACGAGTAATTTTACGACGTTTTACGCAATGTTAGTATATGTATAATAAGAATCGTCATAGCCAGCAAGTTATAAAGTTCTTTTTTTGAAATCTTCTATTGCCTATTTGTGAAAGAACGTATGTGAAAAAAAATGGACATCGAAACGTTTTAATTAGCGTATTTTTCATAGAATACCTTATTGCGAACTGCTATATACTGAATTTGAATTTCTTTTTCTTCTTCTTCCTGTTTTGTTTAGTTGTAAATGTAATTTTTTTATTTAAGAGATAGATTAAAGTTTATAATACAGAAGACTATAAAATGTAAATCTTCCTAAGTAATATTAAATGGCAATTATTTTTTATATTCAATTGGACTATTCTCAACTTCTTTGAATTAAAATTAATTCTCATTCGAATGATTTACTGAATACTAATTACGTTACATTTAATCGTGCACGTCAGAGAATTGTTGGAGAAGATCATGATCATATTAAATGTCGTGAAAATTGCAGGTGCTTGTATTTTAGTATAATTGAAAGTGTATTTGTATTTTTTGCATGAGTAAAGCTACACAATATTTTAGTTTCATTTAAAGAATTAAAAGTTACTTCATAAAATAAAAGGCACAAAGAGCCTATCACTTACGTTTCATCTCACATTTCTATGAACAATCTTTTGTGCAAAACGTATGAAAACGTATGCACAGGTATACGATAAGAAAAGTATGTCAAATAGTTATTTACATCAAGTGCAAGACTACTAGTCGCATGATCGATTTTATTTCTTGAAAGAACAGTTTAGGTGGATGGGTTGCAACGAGGGCGAGTGGCATGAAAAAAAATCGATATGGGAACATCGAAGACCTAGTTGTACGAGTGAGAATGGTTACTGGTAGAACGGATGATCCAGAAATAACACTCGAAAGAGGTATATTGGTACCAAGAGCTTCTTGTGGTCCTGACTTTGACCATATGATCCTTGGTAGCGAAGGAACATTGGGCGTCGTTACGGAAGTGGTGATCAAAGTTAGACCATTGCCAAAAGTAGTCAAATACGGTAGCATAGTTTTCCCAAATTTTCAAGCCGGTGTATTAGCGTTGCGTGAGGTAAAATTTTATTAATTTAATAGCGATATATATAAATTTAAATACTATTACTTTGTTGCTATTATTATATAATATGAATTTCTAGAGAATATCTATTATATATTGCAGTTTTATTATTATTCCTTTTTGGATAGTTCAAATTTAAAAAGGAAGGAACTGTAGCTTTATTTAAATTTTCTTATTCTTGAATTCTTTCTAAAGCTTGACAAACTTTCTTGGTTATTAAGATATTTGATTAAAATTAACATTGAATATATTGCAATTGTTTCTTATAAAAAAAACTGTACCATTTTTGTGAACAGGTAGCTAAGGAACGATGTCAGCCGACTAGTATACGATTGATGGACAATGAACAGTTCCAGCTCGGTCAGATGTTGCGACCAGAATCTAGTTGGAGTAGTTTAATTTTGCAAGGATTAAAACAAGCTTACATTACCAGGATAAAACGTTTCAAATGGGATCAAATATGTGTCGCTACCTTATTGTTCGAAGGTAGCTCGATTGTCGAGGTGGCAGCACAGGAACAAAAGGTTTACAACATCGCGAAGCAACACAATGGTGTTCCAGCAGGAGAAACGAATGGTGAACGAGGTTACCTTTTAACATTCGTTATAGCTTATATGCGAGATCTGGGTCTCGAGTACTACGTTTTATCTGAATCATTTGAGACGTCCGTCTCTTGGAATCGTGCGTTACCATTGTGTAGGAATGTGAAATCTCGTCTGACCAGAGAGTGTTATTCACGTGGTATCGAACAATACTTTATCTCTTGTCGTATTACACAGACTTACGACGCCGGTTGTTGCGTGTACTTTTACATGGCATTTAATTACAAGAATCTTCCGAACCCGATAGAAACATATGAGACTATCGAGCACGTTGCACGCGAAGAAATTCTTGCAAACGGTGGTTCTCTGTCTCATCATCACGGTATAGGAAAATTACGTTCTTGTTTTTACACGGATGCAGTAGGAAAAGTGGGAGTGTCCCTCTATAGAGCAGCCAAAGTACACTTGGATCCCCATAATATATTTGCGGCCGGGAACTTGGATCCGAAATGTGTATCGAAACTATGAGGTGAACATGAAACTGTGATAATTGCAACTTATCACATTGGAAATCATTTTAAACAGAAAGAAGAAGAGAAAAAGACAATTAGCATTGTCATTTTTATCAATTGATATGTTGTGATGGTATACAGAAACAATGATAAAGGAAAAGACTAGTATAATATAAATAAACACATCACAATGTTGTTTGGTACAAATACGGAATTGTAATTGTATCAAGATTTTTATAAGTTATTATAAATAAACAAGACTCGCTTACTTATAGTACTTAATCAATATAATCCGTAACTTATTTATCTAAGTTTCTTTCTTCCTTATCTTTTCTTTTTTATAAGTAATTCGTATATACCTTTATATATCCATTGATTATTTGTCATTCTCAGTCCATAAAATTAAGATTAATGTTTTGCTATCAGGTCCGATTCATGTATGTTTCACAAAGTGATCATCTTAAACACATGTAACTGTTAAATAAATGTACTCGATGATACTGATGTTTAAAACCATAAGCTCACTTTAAAGTAGATAGAAATGACTGAATGTCATATTCATCGTCATATTGTTGTTGTTCCCATAGTTCAGGGAGAATTTCTAAAACAGAACGGCTAATGCCTGGAACCTCACTAATTTTAGACGTGGCATCATCCTGTATTTCTGATTTTTTCTCTTTGCCATTGTCCAGTGAAAACAAGTCAAGTAGCTATAAAAAATTGTTACAAATAAGATCTATTATAAATTGGAATTTCTTTCATAATTAATTATAGCATATTTCAAGAATTGTTTTGTGTTATATGCGTGTGTATTTACATTTATTTAAAGCTTTATCGTAGAATTAAAATGAGGAATATGAAGCAACATAAAAAAAGTTAAAACACGAAAAAGATAAAAATATCAGGGTTATATATAATATATTTTTGTAAAAAAATAAATTTATTTATTAGTTTATTACAAAACTTTTATTGTTGAAATAGCTATAACTATGCAAGTTAATAAATTTAGATTTATATATTTTACCTGATCAGTTGCCATTGTTTCCAGAGATGCATTTTCCGTTGAAATTACGGTATTTGCTGTGAGAAGTTTGAATTTCTGTAGTCCCATGATCTTTTCCTCTACTGTTGATCTTGTGATTAACCTGTATACGTTCACTACTTTCTTTTGACCAATACGATGTGCTCGATCCATCGCTTGAAGATCCTTCATAGGATTCCAGTCATGTTCCACAAATATAACAGTGTCAGCACCAGTTAGATTCAATCCAAGACCACCGACTTGAGTCGTTAACAGAAGCACGTCTATCGACGGGTCTGCGTTAAAACGTGTTACTATGGAATGCCTTTGCGTGGTTTGTACACTTCCATCGAGACGAAGATATGTAACAGTAGGTAAATGTGTACAAAGAAGATCTTTTTCCACGATATCTAGCATTGCTTTTAATTGACAAAAAATTAAAGCTCGATGTTGGCTCACTAACTGTTGCTCCTGTGGTGGTTGATTATCTGATGTACCATCAGTAGTTACAGAATTGCGGTTTTGTTGTCGCTGTGGCTGTCCTATGCCACAATCTAATAATAATTGTTTTAATGCAGGTAACTTGGCTGCATATTCTATCTCGGATAATGTGCTCTTTCGTTGCTTCAATGTACTACACACCTAGAAATAAAATAATTATCAACTTAAAGTTACAAGTAAAATATCTTAACGGATGTCATGTTGATACTAACAGTTGCGTATAACGGATGTCGTTGATTTAATACTAATTTGGGATGATTACAAACATTACGCAGATATCGTAATGCTTCAAAGACACTACAGCCATTATTTCCAGTTGAAGTGCATGACGTAGCGGATAATAAAGTGGCAGAACGTCGAGTATGGAAATCTTCGTATAGCGTACGTTGTAATGACGATAAGTCGCAATAATAGTCTTGTGTAATTTTTGGTGGTAAATCTTTGAGGACATCTTCTTTATTTCGTCTAAGTAAGAATGGCAAAACCTGCACAATGCAAAATTACAAAAAGTTGTAGATAATTTAACACATATATTCAATTATTAGTAAGATTAAAAAATAAGATACAATGCACATGAGAAAGAAAATTACTTGTCTATGAAGTGCTTCCATTGCTAAAGCTCCCGCTTCTTGTTCTTTTGGGCCAGCTTTTGGTTCCCTACAGGCTAGTATAGGACGTGAGTACTTTGCCGCAAATTGTTTTTCAGTACCCAGGAAACCTGGCATTAAAAAGTCAAACAAGGACCATAATTCAAGTACATCGTTTTGTATTGGTGTTCCCGAAAGTATAAGTCTGTGATTCGCATGCAATCGTTTAGTTGCCTTAGCACTTTTTGTCTTTCCATTTTTGATAATGTGACCTTCGTCGAGCACACAGTAGTTCCATTGACAAGTTTCGAAATAATCGATATCCTTACGGATTATTTCATAACTTGCAACGATAAGTTTGTGATAAGTAACCATTGGACGTAATTTTTCACGCTCAGGTGGGGTGCCAACATATTGTAACACTGAGAGATCTTTGGTTTTGAAGAACTTCTCTGCCTCATACACCCAATGACCAGTTAGAGTTGGCGGACACACTACCAAGCTTGGTGGAGCACGAGGATTACGATGATGATCTAAAGCTAGTATACAAAGAGTTTGTAAAGTTTTTCCGAGGCCCATGTCATCGCATAAAACACCATGAAGTCGATAACGATTCAAGAAATTTAACCAATTTAAGCCTTGTTGTTGATAAGAACGTAACTCTGCAGATACTGGAATCGGTAATACGGTATCTGGGATACTGCGTGGATTCAAAAGTTGTTCTAAGAACCGCCACTCTTGTGTTTTCTTTTCTCTAAAATATTTCAAAGATTTATGATGTACATGCTAAATTAACATTCGTCAGTAAAATTTAGACTTACATTAAATCTGGCGGATCCGTAATTGCACCAGGATCAAGGGGCAAAAGTTGCACAAGTGTTGCGAATGTAGCACTACAAGCTAATCTTACAGCCTGATTTTGATCACTCATACGCCCAAGCAAAGGAACCATAAAGAGCACAGCGTATGGAACGATATTAACACCTAAACTTTCGACAAGACATGCTAACGCTTCGGCTGCGCCTTGTTTTACTGAATCTACTTCGCTTGGTGCTGTTACAGTCCCTGAGTATATTTTCTCTCCACCAGTTGATTCTAGAAGTGGTATTACACGGCTTGTAATCTGCATTATTATCTGGAATATAATTTTTTGGGATTAAGAATCGTCAAACTGACATCGAATATTATATTAACTTAAAGCATTACCTTCTCTGTATCTAATGTAGCTAATACAGCTATACATCTGGATGCCATGTGTCTGACAGCTTTGTAAGGATGAGCCAATAATTCACATAAGAATGAAAGGCATTCTAGGACAGGAGGCAGTAAGGCTTTATGAAGACTGGGAGCCATAACTTCTAAAACTTGTAAACCAAAAATTAACTGATTTACTTCTTCTTGAATATTTTCACGATTAGTGAGTTTGTCTTTTTCTCGTAATACGTTTGGTAATATTAGTTCCCAAAGATGCGGCAAACGTGTTGGTAATTGTGCACCAAATAGAGTAGCTACAAAAAACAATGAATATTATAAATTTATATAACGCATTTATATCGTATTAGAATGTTGTATTGCAAACCTATAGCGGTAAGTGCTAAAGTAGCTCCGCGACGACGTGTTCTATCAGCTTTAGCTTCAGGTTCTTCATAAGCAAGTAGTTCTTCTAAAGGAATTTCAGTTGTTGGTGGCCGGCCAGGCCCTCTGCCTCCACTAAGTCCGCTGTTGGTTCCCCGATTATAAGCTATTCTTTCAGCATGTTTCTGTCTATTGCTTAAAGTAAGAATTCCGTCAAATAGATCTGCGTTTGTATTACAATTTACACGAGGTGTAAATTCAGTATCCGAGCATAGGAATGTACATAAATTGGTCGATATCTATGATATAAAGTTAAATTAAATTATTCAAAGAGAATATAATATCCGTTTGTGTTAACGATATTATTTTCCATGCAAACCTTTGCATTAGGAGTAGGTTTTCTATCTACACAGAGATCAACTAAATACGACAAATGCTTTGCAGCCAGTTTCTGTAGTTCTTCATTTTCTTCGCGTTTAATAGCTTCCATTAATGGTTTTATCAATGGGTTAAGAGGTTGTGGAGATGGAGGAAGACAATGTAACATTGTTGCAGCACCAGCGAGTGCTGCCGTTGACATAACATTATATGAAAGTTGCTGTGCTGCTATATCGGCAGCACCTATTTTCACTGCACTCCGCCTTTCTTCTAAACTTTCAATCAACTTTGGCTTTAATTTAATTGGGTTAGAGCTGTTGCTAAAACTTCCACTAGGTCCTCCGTAGCTTGTCGTATTACCCATGGCACAAAGTTTTGAAATTGGTTTCCCAGCAAGGATTGCAATTTGGTCGAGCGTCATCACTCCCGATGGTTCTACCTTGATAAGAACAGGCAGGTTATAATGTTTGAGAGTGGCAACGTAACCGCGACTGTCGTGTAACAGACGAGTAAAAGATGTGGCGATCTCATCGTAGTATACGTACTCGTTCAAACACTCCAATAGTCTCTTCCTTTTGAGAACAAATATATTATTATTGTATTGTATTAAATATAAGTAAGATAGGAAGATTTCATTTGATACCTTAAAATATCTGGTATTGTAGGTGGTTTCATGTTATTTACAGTCGCCCAATGAGACATCGTCAAACCTACAATGGTGCGTTGTAATGCTGAACGCGAATTCAGATGTGCCAGTAATACTTTAGCGTAACAAAGTGAAGGACTAAGTATATCTGGTGTGTAAGTAACACCTGGTGCTGGTTGTACTACGTAATGCGATAACAACCCTAACATTCGTGCAGCTCTACAACGAGCATGAATTAAGTTTGATTTCCTTATGTTTGGAGCTACAGTTTCGATTCCACCAATATAAACTTTTAATTCGGATATGGATTTTACATTTCCACCAACAGTATTATTTCCTCCGTTATTACTAGCATCTGATTGTCCGTCGCAAGTACCAGAAACTTGATTATTCTTAGTTCCTTTATTAGGAGTGGTTATCATGAGTAAGTTCGGATTAAATGGCACGTGTTCCGGTTGCATTGCAAGGCAAAGCCATGTGCTGACAAGAGGACACGCTGCATGCAATAAAAGTTCGAGATCGCTTTGTACGACTAGATTTTCCCAAACACGTTCAGCTACATCTTGTATGGCAATTACGTGCTCTATTAACGCTCGTTGAAAAACATGACGGAGGGCCTCTTGCAATACAAGTCCACCTCCTTCGCCCCATCGTTCTTTTTTATTCTCATTATGAGCACCATCATCTTCAGTTAATGTTTGTAATGTTTGTAAGGTGGCTTTACGTACACTGGAACTAGAATGACTAAGAAATGGCCATAATCGTGGTAAGACCTAAAACAACGTCATATTAATATTAAGGTTAAATAACAAAAAGTAACGCTTCTATTAATATAGATCTTACCTGCGATAATGGCTGAGGAGTAATATAAGAGCGCGCCCAAGGTAATGAAAGTATAGCAGCAAGTAATTTCATAAAACTATTACATGCTGCTGCTAGATCATCTTGTTCACGTAAAAGTTCCCAAAGACGAATTACAATTGCTTCTAGTTCTGATGGTTTTAACAAACGTGGTAGAGCAGATGCTACTGGTATAAGCGCACTTGCTGCTGCAGCACCTACATCATCGACTGGATCGGAAAGACCTTGCATAGTAGCTGGAAATACTCTCGGTAGTATGTCGTCTAACAGATCATCTCGTATAGCAAGTAAATATTTGAGTGCAAGTAGCGCACCATGTCTTGCTTCCCATTCATCATGCTCCAACAGTTTCAGCATGACTGAAAGTATTCCTGTAATTCCCCTATTTTTATTTTCATCATCTTTTTGATTTGGCACTAGTAATAAAAGAGAACCTAGTGCTTGAGCACATGTTTCTCGTACGGGCGCAACGACTTGATCAGAAACAAAATCTCCAAATCTATCTAATCCTAAAACACATAGTAGTCGCAGGGCGGCATCAATAAGCCACTGATAATGACTTTCAGCCATTTTCTCTGCAGTTTGATTCTTCGATTTACCTGCACCTATAATAAATTTCAATTAATATTGTATTTTATTACTTTTTAAATACAACTTGCAATCATTTTTCATACCTTTCCCATGAAGTTTTACGAGTTCACGTAAAGCAGTCGCTGCTCCGTGCCTTATTTCCCATTTTTGACTAAATAGATCTTGACAGAGACTTTCTGCAAATGATTCTAGAGGCCAATTTATTACAGAATCTGGCCAGCAACCAGTACTATCTGGTACTCCATTGACTGATTCAGTCTGTGAATTATAATTAACGCCAATCTCTAACGAAATCAGTTCCTCTAATTTTATTCTTTTATTTAGTGATTCTCCTTCATTATCGATGGGAGATTGAGCATTTGAATTGTTGTGATAATCTTCGTTGTTACGATGGTCATCAGGTTCTCGTGAACGTTGTTTTGAAACCGACTGTCGTGCCTATCAAATAAATAATACTATATAAGAATATCTTACTACATTAATATTAACGAAAGCATATTAGTAACTCAATTATGTATTACCTTACGTCTAGCTCTATTCATTTCACGTCTACTAAGACCACTAGGTTGTTTTAGCGTTTCACTCACAGATACATTAGTTTGTATATTTAACATAGGTGGTAATACTTCTGGTGTAAGATCTTCGTTGGTAAACAATTCTGATGTATCAACTCCCATTAATTGTGGATGAAGGCCCAATTTAGCAGCAATTTTTTCCTTTTGATTAGGAAGTAGCATTTGCTCTCCATCAGTAGCTGTTAAATCATATTCATTGCCTTCTGATCCAGTAAGATATGAACTGCGTGCTAAAATCTTTTCCATATCAAAGTCTTCCAAATTTAATTTATTGTTTGGTCTGTTTGTTTCTTCATCTTCTATGAATAAAAAATTTAATATTAATAACAAAATTTAGTATATAAAAAAATAAAATTAGCTACCTGTACATGTTTCTTTCTTAATGGGTTGTGGATCCCAAGTAGGAACTTGAGCAAGTATAGCTTGTACAGCTTGTGCAGCACAAACTCTGGTATCCCATTGTGAAGACTTTAAAAGGATAGAAACTCTTGCCAATAAATGATGTAAATCATGAGGATGTAATCTCTGTGCTTCTCCTAATTGCTGTGCTGCAGCTCTTTTAGTTACTGCATTTGTCCCTGTTTCCAATAGTATGAATAGCCTGTCTAGCCTAATAGAACCCATACATTATGATGTATGCAATCATGTTATTAAATCAACTATAGATAGATACAATCATCTATTAATATATGTATTTATGTGCATTTATTCTTTTCAATTATTATATAAAGTAGAAATATAGCAATATGATAAATATACACGTTATAAAATTTTATTGAGATAATAGATATAAAATTTGAAAATATTAATCACATGAAGATTTACTATTTATTAAATATAGTTATTATAAATTATATTTTTATGTATAAAATATATATAAAGTTTAATAATAATATATTACTAATGGTACATTAATGTTTGTTATTATATCATAGTATCATAAAGAAGTAGTCTGTTTTTGCATAATTGTAAGTAGATTAGTGTAAATATTAATATTATTCCATACATCTTATTTTAATAACACAATTATAATTGTCAGTGCTTTACCTTGATGTCATGTTTACAAACTATGTTGATCAATAAACAGCTGTGAATGCCTAAAATCAAAATAAGAGTGTACACATGTATATACAGTATCACAAATACATGAAGGATGAACTATCATTAAAAAATGATTATATATTTGGAATAATATTTACAGTAAATAAATGAAAACATTTAATAAACATAAATATCAGAAACATAGACAAAATGATCATTAAATGTATATTTATTATTGGATATTACAACAGTTCAACAGGAAATATATTGAATGCTCCAACTATACAAAATAAAATGGAGTACAGGGAATAATAAATCAAACAGCATATTATTTATCATTTATTTGATAAAGTAAAAGAAAATGATTCAAATAGGGAAAATCGATTGTCAATTTGAAGAACGAAAGTTTGTTGCAGTTAGATTGATGAAGTGAAGATGAATAGATGACATCTGCGAGTATGCGTTTTTTAATCGGTACAGAAGTTCAGAGATTTAAATAATGCAAAATTTGAGGAAAACTGTATAAGTTTTAATTAAGGAAATGAAACGGAACATAATATTTTTCAAGATATCGTAAAGAAACACAATATGGACATATAAATAAATAGCGATGAACGAACGCTTAAACATACCTGATTTCAAAATATAATTTATTTTACTGCTACGCTTCAGCTAATCCGCATAGCCGTTTTCCACTGTATTGATTCCCCGAAAATCACATTACGCTCTATATTTCGAAAAAGATGATAGATAGACAGACTACTTGTCAAATTTTTCGGAGAGAAACGCATGTTCAAGCATCAAATTTATACTGACAGCCATATTGCAAGGGAACCTGAGTTTTGTCCCCCAATTTCGCTCTCATTGGTTGATTATACGGATCTTATAAATCGATGGACCAATCAACGTTTTCCTCGTGCAATGATCATGTTAAATTGCACACGTTTTATGCGTAGGATGAAATTATGCCGCGTACACATAATTTACTAGATGCATTAATTCTTCCTAATTCTTTCAAAATTATTTCATAATTCACACTTTAAGAACATTAAGTATATACATATTGCTTGTTGCTACTCATTTAATTATGTTTTTAATTAGTATACAATCAAATCATTTGCATAATTCAATCTATTGAAAATTTACTTTATATTCTTTTACGCATCGCAAAATTCTATATTTAGAACACATATATATTTTATTTATGAATATGATATTTTATTAACATATTATGATTCATTCAATGTTATATTCTTAAATATACAGGGTGTTCAAAATTTTCATGACGAAAGTTTGTTAGTATACATAATCTATAGATCTAAATAAGGAGAAAATATTATATAAACATACGCCGTTTAAGATCTTATAAAAAGATTGTAACAAAAAAATGAAATATGAAGGAAATGGTAAACAATTTGTGGCTATTGCGATATAATGTAGGAATAAATCAGCAATATTTATTTTGCATATTTCATTTGTTTTCTTCCGTATTTCGTTTTCTTGTCATAACTTTTTTATAAGATCTTAAAAGATTTATATTTATATAACATTTTTTTCTTATTTAGTTTCATAAAATATGTATACTGGCAAAGTTTTGTCATTAAAATCTAGATCACCCTGTATAATATGAATTTTTTCAAGCAAAGTATGTATGTTAGTACGAAATGCATTTGAGCATGAATCTGTTCATATACAACTAAAAAATCCTTTAATTAAACGTATGTAAAAAGCTTCTACTATGTACCAAATATATATCTACCAAATATTATATACTAAATTATTGAAATTCACGTCATGATTAAATTTTTTAGTATTGTATACAAACGCAAAATATTATTTCATATTTCGCGCCATTATGATGACCTCGTGACTTTATTTGAATCTTTCCGAATTTTGACACGCTGTAATTTTAAATGTGAAGTTTTATTAGTTTCGAGTATAATTTGGACTGAAATAAGAAGACATCGCATAACAATTTGAGGTACATATTTATTATTTTTCATATTATGATAATGGTTCTCATATATAAGCTACGATTCGACTTAATATATTTTTCTCAAAATGTTGAAAATTTGTTCGTAAAAAATCATCTTGCAAAATTTCAAAATGTAAAACTTGTAAATCTTATTTCAAAATTTATACAATATATTAAGATAACCTTTAATCATAAAAAGCTATAACACTCAGCATATCTTTCCTAGTTGGATAATTTGTACTGTAATTAATACATAAAAAAGTTTTTAAAAATATTTGCCATTAAAACATGTCAATTTTTAAATAATAAAATGTGAACATTAGCAGTAATCTTACCCAGTAAACAAAGGTACTGTTATAAACAAATATTTATTTATAAGATTAAATTCTGTTCTAGGATATTATATACATTACACATATCAAATGTTTAAGCAGCATTTATTTCATATTATAGATTTTACAGATTACCGATATTACTTTTGTTAACTAATACAATATAATAGTACTCTATTTTAACTCAAGATGATTTTAATAATATTTTAATGATATTTATAATTTCTATGTGCCCCTGAAAATGAAGACATACATTATAATATTGTTTCTTCATTATTTTATAACTGTAAATTATGTAAATTTATTATATATAAACTTACTGATACGCAAGTAATTTGTAACATAACCAAATATTGCACCAGCCATAACAATCTGAAAAATTGGTGCCATAGTTGCTTTCTTAGGATGCATATACTTTAACTGCCATCGCCAGTGAGCTGTAAGTTATGACAATTAAATTCTAACATTTCAAAGAAACTAAATGCAAATTATTATAGAGTAAAAATTTAATTGCAAAGGAATCAATTTTTGCTTTATATCAAGTTATATTGAACTTAAAATATAAAAAATATTATTTCTATTTATTTAAAACTAATTTATCTACTAATATTAACGTATATATCAATAATAAGCTAATTGTAACAAAAGTATTATATAATTTTTGAGCCGTGGTAAGGCCACTTTTTTTGATAAAATATCTACCTCGTGAAATTAACGATGCAAATGGTTTGAATCCTTTCTCGCGTCGGCTAATCCATTCTGGTAAGTCACGAAGTTTTACTTCACCAAATGGCGTATCAGCTGTAAAGGCGGATAATATTTTATTAAATCATTTGTAAATTAAATGAATGACAAAAGATGGTAGACTTACGTTTTCCGTAATATCGAGAAGGATCATATGGACCGTGTTTGGCTGGATCATACCCTGCAGGATAATTACCCCATGTATCAAATTTAATTAATTTGGCAAATTGATTCGCCAATTGTTCCAGTGTATTCATTATGAAACAACTAACTTATTGAATACGAATTTTTAGTTACTACGTTTCGATGAATACCTATATGGTACTATATAAAGGTTATATCTGATGCGAGATGTACAATCATGTAGAAACGAAATCCCTAGATATATGAATTAAATATGGGTATAGGAATATAGGCACCGAGCACAAACCTCTGTTTTTAGGGTGAAGTTACCTCCGAGATGTGGGGACACAGTCACGTGGTACTTTGGGGTCGCATTGGCTATTGGTTTGAATATAAACGCGCGAGATTTTAAGAAATTTAAAATTTACATTTCAAGTTAGTTCATTTACAGTCATGAGTTATAACTCAAAATCTATAAGTATGAAAATTGTTATTGCTACTGTTTGGTATTTAGTGTTGCAACTATGCAATGAATTTAGTAAGTTCTACAATATTATTTCGGAAACTGTTATTGTTAACTGCAATATTTATAATAATTTGCTATCTTTGTCATCTATCAAATACTCATTTGTATGGTGCATAATAACGATAACATAATGAATACAAAACTAGTTATTAATCTTATTCAATTTGGAGAGAGAAGATCTATATAGTTTGGTGGTTCAGATTTGAAATTAAAGATGTGCATTAATTTTATTCAATACATGGAATTTAATGTAAACTGATTTTAAAAATTCGATTCACTTTACAAAATTTTTTATTTTGTAATGTACATTTATATTTACATTATCAATGCTTGATCATTAAAGATCTTAATTTAAAGAGTAGGTATTAAATACACATATTTTAAGATAATAATTATTTACTTCCAAAATTAAGATGCGCAATAATTCTTCTACAAAAAAAAAAAAAATATGCACAGAAATTATTTCGTTATTGGAACTTGCCAAATTCTATGATCTGTTGATTAATTAAAGCTTAGTATTAAATTTATAAATAGGTTCTTGCACGTGAAATCTATATCGTAACGAATATAAAAATCTTAGCAACAAAATACAATTCTCTAACCGCTATTTTAAATCGCACTATTTATTATTACAATTAAGTTAATAAATTTTTATTTAATATTTAATAAGTTCTCAAGCCTTACGCGCGAATGCTAAAAATAACAGTATTCTTATATCTATCTTCAAGTTCTATCTAAGCGTATCGAATGTTTAATTTAAAGTACATAAGTAAGGCTACAATTACGTGTAAGGTAGTTGGTATTTGTGCTCGTTGTTGATAATATTATTTCTTTTCCTATTCTTATTACTATCACTAGCCTCTAGTGGTCGCTTATTTTATTATATTCTCCGAGTACAAAGATTATTTGTTTCTTTTCGTTTCTCTGGATTCGTAGAAAGTTAGAAATTTCCCGATTCTTCATTTCAATTTTCGCATATTTTATATTTTACATGGAGCTGCGCACATTTTTTTTAGCTCTCCGAATGAATGTAAATCAATTTCCAGGCTGAGGTGACAATGAAGCTTAACGAACGACTACAAACATCGGCCGTTTAGGGGTTTCTGTTTAATTAGTAAATGCGTGTCGAACATTCTATTAGCTTGTCACAAAAGTTTCTTTCATTTTATAAGGAAATAATAGATGCACAACATTTTTTGTTTCTATTGGAACAAAATGGATCATAAATAATTTAATAAAATAATATAAAATAAAAAATGTTCCTTATAAAACGAAAGAAACCTTTGGGACAACCTAATACTTATACCGTTATTCGAACGACAGCGAGATTTAATTTCGTTCCATTAACTTCATAGTCATTCTAAAATCGTTAGTACCTTCATGCTTCAAAAATTAATGTATTTGTTAAAAATCGCTCGTGTAAAATTTGGTTTATTCGAAACATTATTACGTATAAGAAGAATAAATAAACTGTACAATAAATATATGTTCATTGGTTGGTACCTTTAAGTACGCGTAGACATTCGAATAAATTTCATTAATCTTTCAAGAAGTATATTAAATCGAAAAGTTAAATTATGATAATGTAGGGGCTGA
This sequence comes from Bombus pyrosoma, assembly GCF_014825855.1. NCBI lineage: Eukaryota > Metazoa > Arthropoda > Insecta > Hymenoptera > Apidae > Bombus > Bombus pyrosoma. The sequence continues at coordinate 14,739,734 of NC_057776.1, forward strand.
TAAATTCTAAAAATAGATTGAATCTATTCATTTCCAGATATCATACTCCTCGTAGTTTAATATGTCCAACGAATTTCTTAAAAAATTGCAATAGAGTTAATTAAAACAACGAATTTCTCTCGTTTTATTTACAAATTTTTCATGAAATTCATCGAAAGTATCGTTCTCATATTTATACCTTCGATCGCTAATATGTTCTCGTGTAATAAAATTCTTATAAATTTCAACAATTCGCCCTTCTAACAACAGCCTTTGATAATTCGATCGAATACGTTTGAAAATATACCTATCTGTTCACGAACGAGGATCCTTTGGATTCTCGTGATTTTTCCGAACTAAAACGTTTCTATACGGAAGCAGCAACTTCTTGTTCCATTTCGTGCAGCATATTGTATAGTCGTGTCTTCAAATTATCCGAAACTGCAGCACGTGGTAAATGTTCAATGTCACTGGCTGGATTCGCGCATTGTCGTAAAAGAACGGCCAGTGTACTGGTGGTGTGCTCCGACATGAGTAATCCAGGAATTATGATAGTCCCCGAGAGAGTCCAACCGAGAAATATTTTCTCGCAGATGATCTGAAAAATGTCATAGTCGTTCGTTTTAATTTGCTCCCATAAAGTGCATTTTGATACATACGTATGTATTTCATCGAACAATTTTTAAAATTAAGCTTCATAAGTTCTACAATTCATGTACATTCGTGTTCGATCTCAACTAAAACCTTAACCAATGTGTTATGTATTGGCCTGGCAACTAAGTGATTGCGGATTTTGTCATTAGGTGGTATTCATAAAATCCGTAATTACTTAGTTGCCAACCCAATACATAGTTACAAGCCGGTGCAACTCGATTTCAATTTCAGTTAGTTCATAACTAAAAAGATCAATATATATTGTCGATACACTGCCTCTTTTAGCATGACAAATACTTTCAATTTCTTACAGGAAATAAATGTTAATATTAGTTTTATGAGTTGACCCTGCTACGATCTTCAAACATTTTATCAGAGATCAATGTTGCATTTGATCTAGATTTGCAATCAATTTTAACTGGGTAAAGATTTCCAATGTTTCAATGTTTTATTAAATGTATAGCACCATATTTGACATGGTTTGCTGCAGTCTCTTTCGAACTATACCGTAAAAGGATTAACTTAACTCGATCTCGTCATTTATCGAATTAATCTTATTATCTCTGGTAATTACTTGTAGATTGTTGTTGGCGACCGGTGACTCGCATCGTTTGTTCTTCGAGCAGAAGGACCTGCAGTCGAAGTAGTCGCAGTCGTCGTGTTTCTCGCAGTTCTTCCCGTCCGCGGTGATACGGCTGATAATCGTTTTAGGAAACACCGCGTCCAGGTCGAGGAACTTGAGCTTCTGTCCACCGAGAGGCAAACCGAAATGGTTTATCTTCACATCGCACAGATGGATCGGCTCAGGAAAGTTGGTGTCGAGTTCTTCGAGCAGGTCCAGGATCATCACGGCCAGCTTCAATCTTTTCGCCCATTCCGGTTTCGAATCGGACAGAGCAAGGATTGTCGTGGGTGTTTCTATGGGTCGTACGTATTCGACCGCGTAGAAGGTTCCGCATGTGCCAATCAGCTGTGGAAAAATGTCCCTGTCCTCGTACAGTATGCTCATCAGGTACTCGTTCTCTTGTAACAGCGGCCAGAGATTTTCCATCTCGAGCTGTCGCCTTCTGGGTTCGGTCTCGACACGATGCGTACGAAGTCGTGCAAGCCTCTCTAATTGATGCTGCGACAGCGTCACGTTCAGCTTGCTAACGACCAGATCTTTGATCATGGTGTTGAAGTCCGTCTCAGACGGGAAATGCTTTATGCCAGTCGCGTCCGTCCAGAATAACGTCTCGTACTGCTCCATCGGTGTCTTCGTTCTGAAATCAGAGCCCTCGTTTCAAATGTCTTCGTTTTTGAACGATTATTTACGGTCGCATCGATCGCTACAACATTACACTTTCTTCAAATTGCCTAGACTCTAAACAGTAATTTTGCAACTCCAAAGTAGGCTTTTTTTTACTAGTTTTTAGAAAATAGAATACGTTTCTATTGGTTTCAACGTTTCAACAAAATTTGTAATTTACTCTTTACTTGATGTTTCACGAATTCTCTAAGTTTCTACAGTCTTACGAAATTTGTAAATGATTTTTCGATCGTTCCGTCGAATACTGTATTTCGAGAGTACCGTAAAATCAGAGAATTCCTTGATCCTAGATGTAAGCATCGAATTTTTCTCTGTGACATATATATTTGCAAAGGAAGGGAATAAACCTTGAGGCTTTGAACACAAGTCGGGTCGTCTCCCAGTGGGCCGAGAAAACCGCTTCTTTGCCAGCGTGAAGAGTTTCGCATGCGAGCGAGTGAATCCCTCTTTCCGAGCATAGCGGGTCGCAGAGAATTCCTATTGCAGCTCCTTTTTTGTGCGTGCTGCACTGAAATGAAAATTATGATCAGGTACCGTAAGAATAACGTTCGCATCGTAAAAATTCCCTTCAAGGGATACGATTAAATTATCCTCAATTTCTTTTTACTCTTCTGAAATTCTGAAACATTTTTACAGCATGATCTTGTTACCAGCTTGGTGTTCTCCTTCTCATATTTTTCTTTATTTTTCATTGATTTACAGTATTTTTACGAGCATCCTTTCGGCTGAAGGGTTACGTAAAACGTCAAACCGGGACAGGGAACTCTTAAAGCAGTTTTATGACACGGGGCGAAATTTCTCGTAAACCAGGCTGGGCCACTTTCCAACATCCTTTAAGATATTAATTTATTTCGTTTAACAATGTATGGTTTATTTCAAGGGTGGCCTCAACGATATGTAAAATGTCTCCTTTAAATTGTACTTCTTCTTTAAGATATTTCAATATTTACAAATTTCTATTTAAATATATTTTAACGTATTGCCTCGCTACCCGCCATATGCAACACAGTGTCAATAGTTGTATTTTCATGCAATTAAATAATCCGATGAAAAATAATCTACTTCAAAAAGATACGTCCGTGTAATTGAGCTTAACAAATTAAATTTCTACTGATTATTTTAAAAAGACGACAATTGAAATTAAAAGGCGATGTCAGGTTAAAATTAACCAGGTGAATACTCCAATATTTTTGCTGTTCTCATCTACCGCAATGAAAGTTTCAATTGCGCAACCCAATTATTCTTACATTTTGATAATAGAAATTTTTAATTAGCCGGAAGTCGAAATTTACAGATTATTTCTTACAATTGTCCAGCGAAAGTTACGTATACATTCAAAATTACCGTTTCCTTCAAAGAATTGATCTCTCGTACGATCGAAACCGGTAACTTTCACGAAATAAACATCAAACGCATTTTTCTCCCGTTGCTTCCGATTTTACTTTGAAATAAAATTTCCGGACAAGTACCAATGAACTAAAGAAGAGAATCTATTGCCTTGGAATTCCCGTTTATCTGAAGGAACACGTGAGATCGTAGTCACGTATCGTCTCGTCTGTCCCTCAATGAAATCGAACGACTTTCATTCAAGATATTTCCACGTTCGTCGCAACGTGACACCGATATTTGAATCGATCAAGTCGATCGGCGTGTAAAAGTCACGGTTTAAGGGATATCCCGTTGGCGAAAAGCGCCTCGGTTAGCTTTAAGTATCGTATAAGTTTCTTTTCTTACATTCATCGCGGACTCGTGTAAAACGGATTCCTTTGTATCTGTATAATCTACATGTACAGGATGTGTTACGTTCTTCGTTATGTATTTTGCTTTAGAACCCATTTTAGAATGAAGTAAGGTTATTGTAAAAGCACGTTGCACACAGGGGGTTTCTTGAAACAGAATGAAGGAATATCGCGAGACTTTGGCCGAGTAATGGGTTAGTTTTCTCTTTGAGTCACGTATACGTGATATGTATACAGGGTGAGACATTGCAATTGTGTATTTAAAAGGATTTCTTTGTCTTTGGAAGTGTAGGAGGACGTAGTCAGATTTAACTGAGCGAAGAATATTAAGATGTAATTCCTGTATTACAAATATCTCGACACGAGGCTCAACATTTTGAGGCATGTAACAGTAATGTTACATTAAATTTATTTATTTTCTATTAAAATTCTGTAAATTGTTACATCAAAGGATAGAATGATAAATCTTTCATTCTATGTTTCAAAAGCGATATTTACGTGTCCTTTTAACTAATATCGAGAACAAGGACATGGAAAGTAAAAGGAGACAACTGTATTGCAAGTTATACACAAATCTTTTTAAAATATCACTTTTGGAATATAAAGGCAAACATCTACTTTGTCGGGAAGCTTTGTATAGTGCTGAATATTAAATATTTCGAAATAGCAAGGCGTTACATTTTAGTACATTTAGTAGCTTTATCAAACACATTAAAATTGTTCGAATTGTTATATCTCTAAAATTATCTTGCATTCGTTTATACGTAATATATTTATTCTTCTATGTTCCTATAATATTCTATTCCTGCAAAGAAATGTGATATGGTTTAAATATCGGTTGTCTCCTAAGAAGAAGCAAAATCAATAATAACCTTAAGCTTTGTAAAGTTAAGCTTATCTTGCAAAAACCGAAATTATCGACGAAACTTTCTTTACGATTAAGAGAAGCAACAAAGATTTTCATCTTATGTAATTATCCAATAATGTCTTGTTTACAGAAAATTTACCTTTTTAGTTATGTTTTCACGTTCGAGTATACGATTTAGATAAATTACAATTAGATTGTAGGGGTAATAATTTTGAGCCATGTTAAGATCTTTACGATGTTGATAGGAAGCATGTTTTGATTTATCATCCTGATAACTGAGCTTTTCTACGTTTAAACACCCTGTAGATGCAAGTGCAAGACAAAAAGGCACGATAAATTGTCCATCCACAAACAAAGTTTCAAGGTATTTGCAATACAGCTCTACACAAACGAAGGTTACTACAGGAACTCGTTTATGCGCGACAGCATGACCGATCTTTATATTACCGAATATTTGTTTTATCATACGATGATCAATTACACGTGTACTCGCGAATATTGACATTGCGTATTCATTAAAGATTTCATTACGCTGATTTAATTGAACGTCTTGTACCTCTACCTTGTAATCCATTAAACATATTTGACAGCATCATCATTTAACCAGTTGTAGATTGATTCACCTGCGGTATTTTATGTTGTCTTTACGAATAATACATATATACAAGATGTATATCAAAATTTCATTTTTGATGACCATTAATAATTAATATCTTATACTATAATAAAATAACAATATTATTATTATTATCGATCTATCGGGATCTATTGGAATTCATCAAAGGTAAAGAAAAAATTATACAAGAATCACGATTACGATGATCGTAAATATTTTTTAATCGATCGTAGGAGATAGTGTGTTTAATGTAAAATTACTGTTACACCGATCAAAATGTTAAACCTTGTCACTTTGCAATATTTCATATAGGAATGAAATTTGATAAATTTGATTATTTTCCTATCGCTACTATCACTGGTATTTTATAAACGTTATAAAAAGACCGAAATTTACCATGACATTTTTCTTCACTGTACGTTCGTCCTCTTTCACGATATCCCTGTATTTACGTACGTACTACTTTTTGCCTACTACTCCAAGTTCACAAGGAAAGAAACGCTAATCCTTATTGTCGTCCCAGAACCACAAGTACGAACACTCGAGAAACAGGCAACCAGAAGGAGGTTCTCGTTCACCGCGAGAGCTAAAACAAATTACGGTGCCACCACGAAGTGCTGATAAAACAAATAAAATAAGTAGAAATGAATCTTCAACGTGCAATAGCGCTGTCAACAATGAGAAATGTGTTAACAATACATTTGCCGCTGATCACGTACAAATGTATATTTAACTGCTCTTCACATAAAAAGATACCGAATACTTTTTCGGTCGTAGAAAGTTTCTTCGATGAGTAATTTTAAATTACGTATTATAATATAATCATTAAATTTTTTACGTTAATCTTAAGTACAAATTCAATACTTTTTCCCAGGCTCTGTATATTGCCATGATATCAGCCATAATTTATTATTACGGTACATCTATTGGCTATTGAAAAACTGCAACAAGTTTTACTTTGTTTAATATCGTATAGTATAAGGTGAATGAAATAATGACTTACAACGAAACGATTAAGAAATAAAAACAGTGTAAAATATTTAATTTGAACAGCACAGGACAAGAACTTTCTTGATTTCGAGCAACTTGTTGGATTCTCAACTGTAGGTGACAAATCCAGGAAATTTCACAAACAATCAAGTAAAGAATCATGTTTGTAATGTTTAACAGACACCATTTGTTGTATCTTAAAATTGTTTATGACGTTCGTTGCATTTATTCATTTGCATTAAATATCAGCAGGTGATCCAATATCACTTAACGTAATTGGCAAGCAAGTGAAAATATGCACAAACGTGTACCTCCACGTGAAGTCCGTCAAACAGGATGAGGAAGAATGTTTTAAATGTTTTAATCGCAAAAATAAGAATTTCGTGGGTGGACGGACGATTCATGTCGTCGAATTTTTACGTTCGATCCGTAGATGTTGGGGCATCGTTCGGAATAAGAGCAATAAAAGTGAATTATTCTCTTGCTGCGTGGGCGATGCTTGCGTTACATACAGGCACGCGTGTATTCGCACACGTATAACTAGTTTCACGTGCGTATAACCGGTACAACACACGTTTGGGTCTGTGCATACTGTAGACTATGCACAACGATATTTTTAGTCGTCGTGACCGCCATGATGAGAGGATTTCTCGAGTAGAGGCGGATCCCATAACATGCGTGTCACGCGCCTTTATGCACCGTAACGTCCATGTAACGTTTCGGATGAACTTTTTCGAAAGCCATCATCCTATCTGGGCCAAGTTTATACCAGCCGAGGTCCCACGTTTTTTCGCGCATTTTCCTATGCATCCTGGGATAGAAAAACGGAGGAATGTTAGGATTATTTTGTTCCGGGGGTAATAAAATTTCTGCGAATCACGAGCAATTTCAGTGGCGTTCCATGGAGTTCTGCCGACTAGCAAAGGTTTTGAATACAGATGGGAAGTACCAGGAAGCGATTCTTCCGGGATTTGGTGAAATTCCTTTCACCTGTAGATGGGAAACACCCTTCCTAAATACGTAGAAATTACGTCTTTGAATTCCAATCCCTCGAATTTTTATTTTCGTTACAGAAGATCGCTAACGTTTCACTTGACAAACGATTGCATAATCTGATAAAAAAATTATGAGATAAGCACTTTAGAACCTTTTCAGGCTCGTTGAAAGAGTAGAACAGTAACAAAATTAGGCTCTGATAAACGATTCGTTTTACCTATGGTAATTTGGTCAAATACAATTAATGGGAAAAACGATATACCAAACAACGTAAATATTAGTAAAATAGTTTCAGGAACAAAGGTCTTTGCATACTTCATGTTATGACATATTATGAGCAATGCAGCGATATTTTACAATTATCAAGGTTAAGGAATGAGCTTTATCTACATATGAAATAAATGGATTAAAATTCATAAGCATGATATATCGTTCATATAGCGTCGGAATATCAAGATTACGGAATAAATTCGGTATAAGTAGTTCGTGCTGAATGTTTTGAAAGATGTTGAACGATCTATGAGTCACTATCAAGTTTAAGCATACATATAACGTTGTACTATATCAGTGTTGTAAGATAAATATCGCCGATCGAACATAATATCTCGGCGCTTAAATTATTCAATAACGTACGATCAGCATTTATAATTTTATTTCTTATACTTGTACAATACTACGAGTGGAAAACCATTAAACGAGAGATAATTTAACACAAGGATCATCCGGAGACATTTTTTCGCGACCTCGCGTGCGTTGGTAATGCATTACGTAAACATTTTCGTTCTTAATATTCCAGCATGATGATAGTGTGGCTTGAATGTAATGAGTAGTGACACTAAGCTGGCATTCGATGCTTTACCACATCGATGCAACCACTCTCTCGGCAAATTTAATTTATAGCCACGTTCAATTAATGTTTTTTCTACCACCGGAGAATATTAATCCACTTATAATCAGCGTTTTATATGGTCAAAGAAAGCTGTGAACGATCGCAACAAGTGCACGAGTCATCCTGAATTATAAATTTACATATACAGCGACTAACGAAAGTATTTGAACGCTTATAGAAAGCTTTGACGAATATGTACATATATTATGCGCGTCATACGAAACGTTCCGCATTTTCATTAGCAGTGTGATGAATAGACCGTGAATTTTTTTGCCATCTTTAAAAATATAACTGAAGAAATGAAATCGAAACAGCGATTTGTTTATTAAATATTATAGTAAATATACTACTCTGGATATTTCATATATATAGTTTCGCATATTATGTTCAAAATTTTACACAAACGCTTAAAAATTGTAACGCAGTAACTCAGTGGCTCGACTCTCGCGATTACGTTGACAAAGTTTGGAAAAGGAAAATGAAACCGAAGGTGTACATAGAAAAATATTTAAGTAGTAATTCATTGTTCGTTATATTAATATTGTTATATAATAAAATGATTATTCATGCCCTATATTACTTTTTCAACTAAATAGTAAGCAGTTTGTATCTTCGATACACATTTTTAAATTGGTTCCAAATTTGACCAACGTCAGTATCATAGTCGTATCTCGTTACAGTGCACTAGAAAATTTGAAAATGTTTTATACAATACACGCATAGTATATATGTATATATGTAAATGTTTCCTATGGTAAGTATTCAAACAATTTTCGCGAGGAACTATTGGGATGAGAAGAATAAACATAGGCGATTAAAATCGTTGTTAATATGTTCATTTCATACGTCCTAGACTTAAATCAACACGCAACACTTTTGCGATATATATATGTGTGTGTATAATAGATGTGGTACTGCTCGTTGATACATGACTCATTGTCACGTGTAATGGAAATTGTGCTGTTTAGAAGTTTCATCGATCAACTTTATAAATCGAGAAGTACAGAAAAATGATGACGTTAAAAGCACTGTTTTCTAATTATCAATTATTATTTTCTTACGACGAATGAACTTATAGAAGTAATCATAACTCATTTGTTTCTAAAGAATTGAGCATCGATCGTGTATACTCATATAATGAAATTCATTCTAGGAGGCTCGATTAAAGATCGCGAAATTTTGAACAAGTTTCACAAATACAGAATGAATTTTGTACGAAAATTTGTTTTTATTCGTTTACATATGGCTCAGGTAATGGAAGTTTGACGAGCAGCGAACGTGATATAAAATCGAATTCCATTGCAGCCACGTGCGTTGAACGTTAATCCACTTATAATGTGAACATAACACGGTGAAAATCTCTTAAACTGTGCTTAAGTGAATATTTCTGACGACTATAACAGCTGCACGAAGGACGCGTTAAAGCGATTATAAATTGTAAAGTGAATCACAGGCGAGATAAATCGAGCACCTTATCTTAAAATTTTTTTAATTTCCTACAAAGACGTGAATATTATTATGTAAACGCGCAAATATATCATCAACAACAATTCTCAACTTCTATGAAACGCATAAGTGGCGTAATTCCGCTGTATAACGAATATTATCTTCCTCAATCTCGTATATATATATATATACATATATACAATCCCGCGATCATTTTTCACAAAAATCCTAAACAGTTGAGAAAGGAATATTTCATATGTTGCCCCATTCATCGTCGTCAGTTTGATAGTTTGAAAGACTTCCCTTCGAAAGGCCTATTCATAGATGATTTTATTTTTCTAGGAAACCAGTCAAATTCTAAGGGCACATTCAAAAGAATGTAAATAGACGGTCTGTAGAGACGGGAAAATTACCCCCTCTACCTCCTAATCCTCGCAAGATCTCGCAAGTTTGTTTGTTTCTATTTAGTAAGCACTACGCAAAGGTCGACAACCAGAAGGCTTGTAACGACGTAAACACACAAAGGTAAGGATGGGAAAATTTTCTTTCCTAGATTCGTAGGTACACACGTGAAATTGGCTCCGTACCGTGCTACAGAATCAGTTCGTTTCGTGCACGTTGGGAGAGCGCGTGCGTGCCCGTTTGTTCGGTCCCTGTCCCTTTCTCTCTACCCTCTTACGGTTTTCACCCCTCCGCGAGCGTGACCCTAGCGCGACCTGTCTATACGATCTCTGCGTACGGTGCGTGAATGTCGTGTGTGATATAGTTGTGCACGGTGAAACGTGTCTCGAAAGGACTCACCACGTTGGATACGTGCCGCCAAGCTTCAAGGTTCGTGCACATAATACCCCAGTGAAGGAGCAGGTAGACAACGAGGACCATGGTCGTGAAGAGAAGCATCGTGATCACCTTGTAGTGGTACATGAAACCAGGCAATCGTCGGACGTTCATGATCTTGAGGTTTTCTTCTGTTCAGGGTAAGTCGAAGAATATTTATCACGTTTCTTCTGTCCTCTTTTTTCTCTCTTTCGTTTACTCGCTCCGAGATATTCGTCAATATCTGCGATGTCGTCGTTCGCGTTCGATGTATCCCTTTCTTTACCAGCTGTCTCGTCGACGACGTCCTCGACGGCGCATCGTGAGGACGTCTCGCGTTTAACCTGTTCGCGACTCGCTCATTCGCTTGACTCTTTTTCCGAGCGTTGTCCCGACGACACGATCGTCGTCCGACCGGTGCCGTACGCTTGTGGCAATGCGGCATAATCTGCGGCACATGCGAGCGTCGCGACGCCGCGCCTCTCGCGGCGAATCTTCCGATAGCGACTGTTGCGCAGGCTCGTATTCATTTAGACTAGTTCACGGAAAAATTCGAATTTCGCTCGATCACCGTTCGCACACTGTGCCGTTCTTCCGCCAACCATTCCTTCGTACAGTCGGTGATTTAATATTTTGGGGACGGGGAGAGCGATGGGGTAAAGGTTAGAACCGTTGAGAGGTTATTTTCGAGGTGTTTTCATACGATGTTTGTGTAAATGACGCGAACTCGGCGATTTAATTTAAGATTTGCGTATACGGACAGATTCCTCGATGATACTCGTACGTTCTCTGATGTAGGCGAAGCTGATTGGTTATTTTGATTGGAGAGTTTTCCTTTTTGTATCGATTATTTGTGTGAAAAAAGCCATACGAGTCTTGCTTTACGTTGCTTGATATAACTGGTTTCATGTAACGTTTAACCTCCTTGAGGGTAAATTTATCTAAATTAGATAATATTTACTTGGATCATATTTACAGATATTTGATGACTTGAATCGATATTGGAAGATATTTTTAATTATCTGAGAAAAATGTCGTACGTTATTGTACATACTTGGCTGTTATATATCTTTGGAATCATGTTTGAATAAAACAACATGTACATAAACATATACGCGTATCGTATGTATGGTTCCCTTCAGGGATTAATTATCCACGAATGACCAATTATAATATTAAGTATAGAAAAGAAAATAATAAATTAACGAATAATTTGTTTGAAGAAAAGTAAAAATAATATACTAAATCATACTACATTTTACCAATGTTTTTTTAATTGAAAAGTTTACGAAAGTTTATTCGATTTTACCAACTATTACAAAATTGGCACGTTTCTCGCATTAATTTAATTTTCTTATTTTTATGATGTGTCTCATCGTAAATTCTACAAGCAATTGTCGCAGATAAAACCTATTTCTTTTATATTTATCACTTTCATTACATTTTCACGATAGACAGTTAGGTGTAGTGATGTATTTACATTGAATGGAATCGAATTACACTAAACTAAAGAAACAATCGCATTGTTTCGTTCAAATTGCGTTTGAAGATTAGCTCGGCGAAGGTTTCACATGCACGTACGACGTTGTATCTCTAACTGTTCTATATTGCTTGCTACTGTAGAAATTTTTTGCTGGCTCATCATCGTCGTACATGTGCACACTCTAGTATAGTGTGGACTTATTCGAAACGAACGAGGGGAGCTTTTAATTGGAGGTCCAGCTGGTGCTGCCTCCTTTGTCGTGCTACGAGATAGACGTTACAAAAGTTCGAACGACCGTTGATGCGATCAACGTGAACTTCCTGGAAAATTCGAATATAAAGAAAAGTTTTTTTTTAAGAATTTAATTTCTCGACTCTTTCTATATGTACTTATTACTTATTTATCACTTATTTTATGGATTATTCAAATTTGTTTATTCGATAAAAATATACTCAAATTTTTCTTGTATCAAGTATATTTTTAAGGGAATTAGGTTAGGAATTTTCAGCCAAAAAATTGAATAGTATTCCAGAATTTGAACGTACAATTAAATCTGAGCTATTTATTGGAGAAGCAAAAATCGATCCGTTGACTGATAGAGGAAATGTTGTGCAGTTGATGTAATTGCTTGTGGTAATTACAAAGTCAATTTTAGGGTATTCAATGCATATGAGTATTTCTTAATTATGAAATTGTTATTACATACTTAACATTTATGGATGCTATTGCACTTACATTATTCTTAAACTCATTAATAGAATCCTTATAATTAAATAGCTCAACATTCCTTCTATTTACAAACTTTTTAAATTTGTAAATGTAATAATAATGAAAAATCGTATATCTAAGTAACCCACTCAGATGTAACATTTTATCTTTATTTCAGTTAATCGATTATCTATTATCTTTTAAATTATTCCATATATCCGAATAAATTTTCTCAAATTAATTCGTACTTCTCAAATTAATCGGACTTCTTTATCCCATCTACTCACCCCTATACACGAAATATTTTAACGTAATCGAATATAATAACGATAAGATATTATGTTTCATCCCTGTGATTCAGTAAGATTCAGTACATCCACGCTATTTAACATTTTTCCAAGCAAAGTTTTTACATCACTCTCATTCGCTCTTATACAATAATAATAAAAAGCCACATTTTTAACTAATTTAGTAAAATCATACCTAAATCATCTAAGTAGCAAACTTGTCAAATTATTTTCAATACGCGAATACATCGTGTTCAACTTTTCCAATATATTAAATACCCAATATAACTATCCTCATCCGTACTCACAAAATACTTCAACGTTCCTTTCCGCGCGTCAATTACATCAATTGACCGCTCGTGCACCACTAGCGTTGCGACAATATCGTTGATGATATGGTAATTGTTCCTTTTATCTTTTTCACTGATAAATAAACCTACATTCGTTGAATTTAGATTTCTCAAAAATTTAATCGAAAGATACCAAATTCACCGTAGAGGTTCAAAATGAAAACTTGGCTCGCGATACTTCTTCCATATTTTCCCTTATTGCGCAACATCCTAGTTTCAACCTCGTCGCCCTATCACAAACTCCATTGAAACTTCTACAATTTTGACAGAAACCTGGTGCGGCCACTGGTGTGGTTTTCGTGGGTCGTTCTTAGACCGCGTTCACAAGCCATCTTCCGTTTCCCCTTCCTTGGCGAAGCGCGCGTTGACCGAAGCTCGCAGAAACGATTCGTAGCAGTTTCCAAATCGCGCGCGGTCCCGCGTATCGCGAAAGAGGGACGCACCTGCATGCTGCTCGGCGCGCAGCTGCGACCTTCGACGCCCTTGTGCCGGCGGTCGTGCTACGCGACGCCCGTCCTCGTCATTTTTACGCCGGACGCACGCACGGCCACGCGCGCGCTTCGTTCGTCCGCTCTGCTTGCTTCCCGTTAAGACGCAGATCCCGGCCGTTCTCCGCGTTTCTCCATCGTCACGTTCTTCCGTAACGCGAGACAAACAGTGTGCTTTCACCCCCGTGAACCCTGCTACTTCCGCCGGAGCATACCGGTACTGTCAGCCGTGTCCTCACGAGTGCATTTCGTTAAACGGCCCTCTGGAAGGGGCACCAGTGAAAGGATCGCCTGGCGGAAAGTCGGTGAGTGCCGCGCGAACCAGCACGCGTTCGCTTCCACGCTTCTTCCTGTTCACTCACCCTCCGCGACATCGTGTACCTGCGCAGTAGATTTAAAGGGCCTCGTAGGGAACGCTTGAGGAAATTGTCTGGATTTTTTTTGTATGATTTAATAAACGATTTATAGGAAGTGATAGAGCATTAGTGAATTGACACAAGTGACGACGTTGCTGGTTGTAGAGTTCTGTTATACAAGTTTTTTGCGATTATTGCAGCACAGTGCAGTAAAATAGAAATTGTAAGAAATCGTCAAATTCGTATGGAAATTTAGCGAATGATAATGTCAGCGAACTGACAAGTGATACGTTGCTACGTATGTTACACGATATTCTTTAAATCTGTAGAATACAAATTGTAGCTAATTCTCAGCATTGTATAGCAACGTAAGAAATGAATAGCATTTTAACGAACTAATAAGTGACGCGTTGTTGGTTATGGAGCTTTATTACACGGTATTTTATAAGTATAGCGATATGATTTTTATCATGCAAATTGTAGAAAAGTGACAACTTTGTACAGTAAGTTATTAAATGATAATGTTAATAAATTGACAAATATCGTGTTGTTGTTTGTAGACTTTCGTCGCGCGAACAATTCGTGTAATTTTTACTATTTCAAACGAGATAATTAACTGTATCGTAAGTTTGTAAAATTTACTCGTTGAGCTTGACTTGGTTTAGTAACAAGCTTGCAACTATTGTGCAAAAATATTAAGCACATGCGATTTGTAAAGTTTTCTTGTATAATATTAGATTAATAAAGTCAATCAATCTTTTTTGTTGCGTTAGAGAGGAATTCGTCGAAATGAATATTTTAACTTCCAGTTATATTTTTGAATAAATTAAAAGTTATACTTTGTTATAGTTGTTAACTTGAAATAAGCGAAAAGTTCGACTGTTTTACATCTATGTCTTACAATTGAATACGTATGCCCTATATTTGTATTTCCGTGATAACATAGAATCGGCGATTTTGTTTTCTCTTAACCGATGGCGTTAACTGTTTCTGTTTTGATTATTGCTAGGGTACTTGATGGAAGTAGGTGTTAGATTGTTTTCAAAGGGAAGCCTAACTGTAACGAAGATATACATGTATATACTTGTTTTGATGATTGTGCTTAATTTTGTCAGGGGGAATGTCAAGTGTCTGTGTTGATTGACATTGAAGCAGATAAGCAATTCTTCGTTTGCATTATACGAAGCAACTGTTAGGGCGTATAAAATTGTCTAATTTATTCTTCGATTATTTAAAAATGAAGTATCGAACATCTTATTTATAATGTTGTCTCTACAATACAAATATATCAATAATACAAATCGATCACCCATGATTGTTACGCGATATTTTTACATATTTAATAAATAATATTTTTACAAATTCTACGTGAATTTATATCTTAGCAAAAATTTTGTTCTTCGATCTAATAGACGATTCTAAAAATATTATCGATCTATTTAAATATTTGTCTTCGTCCCACATGTGTCTCAAATATATGTCACGTCGTGTTTTTACAGCAGAACAATTATAAATAGTACTGTGAGAAGCACGCTCGTGATCAAATCTATGTATAAATTCGCGTGTATTATTATTTCGATATTACGCAATAATCATCCTCGTGGCTCATCGTCGGTGATTGCCTTCGAATTTTAATATCATCGATGCCATATGTGCGGAAACATCGGACATAATTTAATTACTAGATATATATATATATATATATATATTTTTAAAGGGGATGAATCACGGATTGCTCATGTTTATCGCGAATATCTGCAATATCGTAAATTACCCACATCTTTCCTCTTATCTGATCACCTTTGTATTCCATTCCATGAAATTATTCTCCATATAATTATATTATTAACAATATATTTCTTGTAAAGAGTTGCATAATAATGGACGAGTTTCAATCGGTAGTCGGACAGACAACTTTCGATAACTTGTCTAATCGCTCGCCATTTGCGCTCAGATCTGCTGTCCTTTCCATCGTAAAAACTACTCGCGAAACTCCCTATTAAAATTTTTCGCAATATACGAGCGAAAAGTAAAAGTAATTGACAGTTAATGTTAATTAGAAACAGAAATTTTCAAGAACTTTAAAACCAACAAATCTTCGAAACCTCAAACAAATATTTGTCGCTATTGTAAACGTTTACGTTTGATGATTAACAAAATGAATAACTTTGTAGTACGGCGTAATCGGTGGATTATTTTCGTGTTTTGAATTATTTATCAAATATTAGGTCATCTCATAAGCAATGCTACCGTTGGTTTTTATGCAATGATTTATATTTTTTACACGATGTAATTCTATCTCTTGTAATTCTTTATTTTTATAATACTTTAATGAAGTAGAAAATTCCATTATTCTAAACTCGAATTTCGAGAAAACCGCATTCCTTGCAAGATGACTCAATATTTTTCGATGGAACGTAAATATCATATTTTTCACACATGGATATTTTGTTTCTTACATGCGAGTAATTGAGAATCGGTTTAAGGCACAGATACACGCATACCTGTGCTTCTGATCCACTTTCCAATGCAATTGAAAGAAATCTAATAGATTGCTGCAGATTCGTATCGCGTTACGCACTCTTACAAGTGTGAACGCACGTATTGCGTTTCGATACAGGAGCTTTCTCAGATATCGAACAAATTAATGCAACTGATAGTAGGAAATGTTACGTAGCATTCTCGTTCCACCACGATTCGAGCCTCTTATCATCCACGATAAGATCTATCTAACATTGATCGTCTTGACGTCAATTCATAAATACAACGAATTAAAGTGAATTAGAATATTCGACATTTTCAGTTGTTTCAATTGATCGATTTATTTATATATATGAAATTGAATCAATTTGAAGCCTGTATTTCACAGCATTCGCTAGATTTTCATTAAGAGCAGTTTCCAGTTATTTATTTCCTTCTTTTACTCACGACAGATTTGATTTACTTATTTGTACATTTTCCTTTCGTAAATTTAATTAAGATTATTACAATCGCCGTTTTATTTTTAGTCGTATAATTCAACTAATTAATTCTCTTTGTCGTCTCACGATGACTAATTCAATCTTGAATATTAATTCACGTATTTGTCTCAAATATTCGCTTTCGCGTATAAAATATTATATTACTTTCGAATATTTCAATTTTCATTATTTTCCCAAATTTACACGTTCAATCGCACTTTCTCAATTTTCAGAATAAAATATTTCGTAATAATTGAATATTTCACGAACTCTCCGTGTTATTATATTCCCCAGTGAAAGGTCAGTGAAGAAAAACCGAATGAAATTTCCACAGCGAAAGATAGAGAAATTTTCTACGAAATCCCACGAAACATAACAGCGGTAAACATACGTGGGTTAACGTAATGAAAATCCAGAGAAGTACTTTTAGATAGCCGGCGATCGATTTGTTTGTGATCCAAGCGGAAACGCGGAGAATCAATCAATGCGTTCGTAGTCCAAGAATCCTCCCTCTACCAACTCGCCACTAACGCGTGTTCGTTCGTTATTCTTTGATGATGGTGCGGCACGTACTTGCTGCGTGTCAGTTTCTCGCATGTACATGTACTCCGATTGTTTAAATAACAGAAGATAGCATTGTTACCGCTATTCTTGTCTGTTCCGATTAACCATCGGGATTTTCCTAACTTACGAGATTGCCCTGCTTGTTGCAGATGTTCGTGCGTGCCGTTGGTAGATCGATTATTGATAGAAATATATATACTGTCTTTTTGGTTTTCTGTTTATTCGACGATACGCTTATTTGCTATATATAGCAGCATCATTGTAGAACGTTATTGTGGAATATTTATCGTATCTTACGCGCGCGTGAAATTATATTAGTTGATCCGAATACACGTTTTTGTGTCATTTTTTATGAGCGATCGCGTTCGCTTGAAATAGAAGTGTGGAAATCGTGGCAAGTTCCGTGATTTTTATTTGTTGATAGTTCTAGTTATCGAGTTTAGTGTTATGTATCGTATATTATATATAAAATATTTATGACACGTGCACATAATTTCAGCGTCGTATGCAAATGCATATGCAGTTTCGCCAGTGCTCCTCTGTCTCTTAGTGAAATTTCTTTTCAATAGGAATGTATCGAGCAGATTTACTAGTTTGGAAATTATCTTGCTTTTCTTTTCTAAAGGACGTGGCTAGGTTTTAAAATACAATTTTTTACGCAAGTTTGTATTATTTACAGTGACGAATATTATAGGAAGCTAGAAGGTAGTTTCGATCTTAGTCACGATAAAGGGCAATTTTTATGTTAAATTTATTTACAAAGTTTCGAATTTTCTGAAACTTGTTTTCTATTATAAATCAGTGAATTATGATTGCATAATGGTTTGTATAAATTAAAGAGATTGAACGTAAACTAATTAAATAATCGTAAAAAAGTGATCGTGTAATACGTAAAATAATTTTGAGTAATTATTGATGTATACTGAACGTATTAGTCTTAGCACTAAGCAATTTTAAATTAACTGTTATACCATTAATGTCCTTTATTTGTTCTTTATTTCGCACAGTAAATACAAATATTTGATGCTCTCAGTGAAAAAGTTATTGTTCTCTATCAGAAATATTTACAGTTAGTCAGGTTTATCCTAAAGTCCCAAGGTTCCCTTACAAATACGTGAACCCCACGTGAACCTCACATGAACCTCGCGTGAACCTCTCTCGATAATCAGGAATTAACGAAGTTTTCTAGAGGATAACAGACTGGCTTCATGTTAAGACCCGTATAAGGTTCCTCGCGCGTGTTTTACAGAATGTTCGAAAAAGTGTAATTGATGTTCAGCCGCGAATGAGCGGCTAATTTACTTCAACGTCGGTGTGCACAATCTGACCATTCATTAAGTCTCTAACGAGAACCTTATAATAAAAGGGTTAACTTGATGAAGTTACGAACTTTCTCAAATACCGATTAAGCGTGAAAATGTTTCTTTTCACACTTATTTAAACGTTCACTTGCTTTTTTCATTTAAGAATTTAAATTATGAAATTGAATTTTTCTAAACTTAAAATGAATTTAGTAATAAGTTGCGTATCGTGTATAATCCTACAGTGAATATTAATAATCATTGCTCGATGTAATTAATTAAGTCCAAAAATGTAATGTGATAGGAAGAAAATTTACGAGCACGTTCGCATCTTTACATCGATTGAACATAAGATTACAAACATGTATCATTAATATTGGTTTCAACAGTAGTAATAGTATTAATAGCATCATTAGTGTCGTATAGCGTTAATATTATTATGGCGGTCTTATCAATTATGGTATCGATCGAAGGAAAATTATGACGGTATATTATCTGGTATTGGGTTTAACAGCTTCGGTGTTATTCATCTACATGTAATAAAGATATAAATATACTGCAATATATTTTATTTTACATATATCGATACATATACTGTACCCAATAAAAATGAATATCGCAATAATCGTATTCTGTTAATAACATGGCTCAAACGTGATAAGCGAAAATCTGTTATTCGTTTCGATTGACAATATTCTGTGAAACATTCTGGACAATATTGATTTTTGTTGATAGAAAGTGGAAGAGTCTTTTGTCTTGCTATCTGTGTATATATTTTTATCGACTCACTGGTGAATCTAATTGCCTTTATACACGTGACTAACGAAACTTTCTTACGTAATCTCGATTTGAAACAACAAATTTTCTTGCAATGCTTATCAATTGTAAATGTGTTTACTCGATTATCCTTGATCGACGTAATTATCAGAAAGTTGAAAAATTTTTGCGCGAAATGCAACAACAAATTTATTGGAAAATGAACACAGATAGGGGACACGATAGCGTTAGCAATAATAATAAGCAATAATAATTTCTATTTGAGAACATGTGCTGACATCATGCTGTCGCCTTTAGTCGTAATGATTACCAATTTGCGAATGTTACATTTAATAACATGAAATCGTTCGTTTGAGCGATTCTTTGGTTACAATATCTATGTACATGTACAAGAAACTAATTTTTGGAATTTTTGTCTGTTTGTAGAATTACTGAACGAATTTTGATGCCATTTTCTCTATTGTATAGTTTAGTGTCTGGAAAAAAATGGGATATCTTTCATCTCGATCTGTTCCGTGAAAGCTGAGAAATAGCCTGATATCTGAGTTGAACACGCTCCCATGTTTGGCCAAGCAATGGTCATTGTTTACGTCGTGTTTGTTCTAAAATCGAGTCTTTTCCTAATTTAATATTTTTTACCACGGAGAATAACCTAACTGTTAGTATAAAAAATATGTAAATAGTTTATTCATAAAAATTTATTTGTTTAAAAGTGGTTCCCTATATTAAATAGTCCAGATGAACGAAATCGTAGGCAAAAGATAGTTTTATATATAATATAGAATCAAATTGCGGTATAATTTAGCATAAATTAAGGGTGAAACTATTAACAAACTAAATTATTTCGCGTGATTATCGCATAGTCGCATCGGAACTATATACACAATGTACATAAATTGTAATTAGTATGCGTATATTTATGCATTCATGGGAAACACGAATATATAAAAATACATAAAATGTTCACAGTATAGTAGTCCTTATAATATTTAACGAATGAACATAATCTCCTATTAGACTCCATTCCTTTGATTGTATCGAAAAGGAGCATAAATTTGCATAAGTCTCCGCAGTGTAATTACGATCAATGTAAGGAGAAGCACAACTATACGATCGCTAAAAAAAATTTAATCGAAAATTACCCATAATTTAAAGTACAAAGTTATTAAATGCGAGTAATTGGAAAAAAGATAATTAAATACTCATCTGTAGAAACTTACGATAATTGGAATTTGAGGGAGCGTTTCTCAACCAGCCAATTATCTCCGCGTAACAATCTTATTAAATCACACTACCGTCCCTCCAATAAAATATACACCTATGACTCTTGCACTTTTGCAATTTTACGTCGTCAATTTGCAAAATAGAAAAATCCGCTGTCGTACCTACAAATGACACAATAGGTGTGACACGTATACGGATGACCGGTTGCAATTTATTTTCGCCAACAGGTATCCAATTTCTTGGCAGGTCTCCGTCCGAAGGCCAAGAGTTTAGTCGACATATAGCAGTAACGCGGTGCATCGCAATCAAGAATAAAATTTGCCCGTATCTCGCTAGTCTGGCCGGCCACGACCTACGACCAGGTGTATAAGGGTCGCCGGTGGAATCCCTCATAGGCGTCTAGGTTGTCGACGCGGTAAAAAGGAGCGAGCATAGTCTTTGATGTTAGCGGCCGAGTCGCCGAGGTTGGGCTCCATTTCGACCTTTGATCCCCTCCTGCGTGAGTTCACGCTCGTGTTCGCGGGGCTAAGCTTGGCGGAGGTGGCGCGAACGACGACCTCGATTCGACGTCACGTAGTTTCGATTGATCGTGTCAGCCTTTCGTCGACCTTTAAATCGTGATTCGTCACATGGACGCGTCAGGTAAACCCTTGTGGAAGCAGGACGCAATTTGTCGGGTTCCCAGTCGCGGTTTTACTTCACGCGAATCAGAAAACAGGCCGACCGAGTCCTGTCGATTGCTTTGACCTTCAAAGACGGAGAGAGAACTGCATGACGGGAAGCGTCGAATCGCTGCAATCGATTTCATACCACTGTTATTCGTAAGATCGTCGGAGACCTTCCTTCTTCCTTCTCGTTGGTAATAGGTGTCTTCCAAGTTGTCACGCGAAGATTCAGGTTAGCGAGAGGGGTATTTACGGATCATCAAGTTTGTAAAACGGCCGGCGATTTTCAAGTCGCAAGTGCTACGCGAGAAAGCGTAGCTGGAGTAAGTAAGAAATTACAGTTCTTGGTCACCGAATTAGAACTGAAAACTTTCAGTATTCTTTGCGGTTCTTTTCTTAGTAAGCTCGAGGAGCGTGAGCGAATTCTATTAAATCGTTACGGTATACGTTATACACGTACGTTAACGAAAGTATTTGGACACTTAGGAAAATTGATGTAGGTACACGTAATATTATGTGCACTATATGAAACATTTCGAAAGCAGTCTGAAAATATATATAAATTTCAAGATATTTCGTGGAAGGTAACGCATATAACGCACACGTAACAATACACATGATATATTTGCAAAAGATTTCTATAAGTGTTGGAATACTTTCACGAACTACTGTACATGTGTACAATATATGTTTTTTCCCGTTTGCTTTTATTACATTACAGTGTTTAATTATATTCCTTCCATTATGCGCTGCATAATATTTTTTTGAATTCTTTACATCCTCGTTTCTTTGATAAGAATCCCGAAATTTTGTCTTCCAATCGGCTAATGTAGCGATCGAGAATGCATACAAAGATGATTGGACCAGATTCCGAACATTCCCAATGCCACTCACATCGAGTGAATTGTCTGACATGATATAGTATTATATGTATTTATATGCATAGTAATAAATCAAACAGATGAAATAATATATCATATACGATCGTCTACGTATGTAGCGATGGTTCAGACAATCAAGGACAATTTCCCGTTTATGTGTTGTAGTATGTATTTCTATAATGTATTATAGTTAGAAAAGAGAATTTTCTGAGGAATCTCTTTGAATAAATTCTCGCTCCATTAGTAAATAGTTTTATCGTTTGCAAGTATTTTGACATTTCCGTCAGGAATTCATTCAGTTGAGAGTTATAAGAGAGCATCAGAATGGATTGTGCTGAATGCATAAGGCGTATATGTATAGTTAGTTGATTAATAGCAGTCATATGTTTGGAAGTTTTCATCATCTGTCGTCAGTCTGTTGACGAACTTTGGAGAAACGTACGAGATTGATAGAAGCTCGTTAATTATTTTATAAGTTAATCTTGATGCAAATGATGAAGCACCGATGAGAATGTTATATCATTTTGAGTGGTCGATATGGATTTTCATTCCTGTCTTTCACGAGCAACTACGTATTACTCTCTTTCTTATTCGTACAATTACAGACTTGCGCACTGAGTATCAATCAAAATTTAACGAATGATTTGTATTCAATAAAAATTGTACTTACCATAAATGATAAACGTCAATCGATTATCGATCAATATATTAAAGGGATAATTTATCGAAATTTACAACAACTAAATCCTTTGGTTGAACTTTGATTAACATTTTTAGAAATGTTTCTAAATAAAGAATTTTCCATCGAATCGTTTACTAAAATTTACAACAGGCAAGCTATTCAAGCTTGTGATCGATCGTGAAGTCGTCGGAAATATTTTCAAATATTTTATCAAATATTTTCAAACGTTAGTGTAGTCGATTCTATAAATGCAAGAATTAAATGAACTCTCTTGTTTACCTTTCGTAACGCAGTTCACCAAGTATACATCGTTTTCCCGTCGATTATTTCTGTTATTCTGTTTCATTCGATGGGTGTGATTGCGTCAGCGAAAGTCACCTTGAACCAGAGGGTTGCGTTCGATCCAACTGCTCTGGGTGGATTTTAGTTCCGGAAAGTCACCACGAGGCGCAAGCTCCTCCCACGATTCTCCATGTGGTAGTTTCACTCGGTTTCTTGTGTACGATCTGGAAAGGTCATCGTGAAGAGGTCGTTCTCCTTCGTACGGATTAGTTATCCACCAGAAAAGTAGTAGGAAAAGAATGGCTCAGGATTTAACAACGCCCAGATTTCGTTTATCGTGCCTAGCTCGTATAACGTTGTGTAGCTTCTCTGATCGTAAAATGGAATAGCGTTCCGTTGTCGATGCCTTTGTTCTTTTCATTTATTTTAAGAGAAATCTAAGCGTTCCTTAATCTTGTGGTTACACAAGCATTTTTTTATTTTACCCAAGAGTAAACTGAATTTTGTGTTTATGCACCGGTTAAAATGTAGGTTGTGAAAACATTTAGATAATTACGGTGGAAATAATATTTAGATAAGATTGGTGAAAATATTTGAATAATTGTGGAAATTTCTGGAGATTTTTTGACATTGTTTGACAACGTTTGTGAATATTCGTATATGGCGTCAACTGTAAAATATTGAAACCTGAATGATAATCGAAATTTAAACGGTCGAAGAACGCAGTCTTTTCGATATAACAACTACTTCGAATAAATTTAGGCTTGTAACTGACCTGCAATACTAGATTTCTAACAGCTCGTTCACGCCAGAATATTCTTAGGAAAGACTTCGCCATTGCCAAGATGCACTAGATTTACAGAATCTACAAAAGCAGATATTTCAAAGTTGAACCTTAAATTTTGAGATCCTCTAGATTTCCAAATTTTCAAACAGATTTCTACTAAATTCTAATATCGGAAAAACTTCATCGGTGCCAGCCTTATAACAACATAGAGAAAGACTGCGGCTATTTTTACAAGACACGTACCTATACACGTACTGAATCATAGCCTGTTAATATCTCTTCTTGCGGAAAATGTTTTTATCGTATTGCGGAGAATCGTTACGTGCTTTCTAACGCTCTCTAACAAATTGATAAGCGTGTCTATTGACTTAGAGGAGTAATAGTAATTACGCGGAAAGCTTTTAATTACTGCTATACTCATTCAGAGGCAGCACTTAATTAGCCCTTGAGCAGCCGAGCAAGCGGAAAAACAAGTGCATAACGCAAAGCATAAGTAAGTAGACGACACGATGCATTGACCGCGTGCCAATTTCATCCGCGCGCCGTTTTATTTTAGCCGCATTTGTCTCTACGCTAGTCTTTTTCTTTCTTCTCAATTTTTCAGTCAGAACCCTGTTGTACGATAAATTATTAATTAATGATATTGGTAAATTGTCGAGTTAGAAGATTTAGCTTATAGACATTTTTATACTTTTACAACTTTTTATAATTTTCTGTTAAATAGGATAATCAAACGATTTATAATTTACAAAATTTACTCGTGCAACTTCGTTCGTTTCATTACTAAACCTGTCGTTGTCGTGAAAGGGTATTTATTAATATTGGTAACTTGTAACACGTGACATATAAAATCCCACTGATAATGTTAGTTGAACTGTGCAAGAGACTAGCTTGCCTTTTTTCCCTCGGTCGAACTTTTGTTTTAGGACGCGTCGATGCTCGTAGCAATGTGACGATCGACCTTTTGCCGTCTCCAGAAATAGATATCGGCGTGAAAGCCAGGCAGAGAGGTGGTCAAAGACACTATGCTCCCGATCCGGCTCGGTTTTTCAGCGAGTTTCGATGAAAATCGAAGGTCAATAAGACGATTACCTTGATTAGATCGTGCACATTATAAAGTAATATACTATACACCTGTCCTTTCCCTTTTATTTGAAATTACGCTCGTATAGGTTATTATATAAACGTTATTCTTATGTGTGAGGGAGAAAGAGAGAGAGAGAGAGAGAGAGTTTACTTTATTGGATAAGTATTACGACTTTTTAATGCATCATTCATAATTGTCAATTAATTACTACTTTATAATTAAAAATAACTTGACAATTAGTTTATCTGTTATAATTATTATGAGTATTATAATAATTATAATTATAATAGATGTCTCTAATATTTAAGCATATTAATATTTGTTTAATGTATTTTACCATTATATATTGTGTATTGTTGATGCTATGATAGTATTCAATGTATTTGTATAAATATTCTTAAAGTTCTCATATGTACATAAAAATGTATAGCTTATTCATTATTTAGATCATAATTCATTCATCATAGCTAGCATCATCAACAGTCATTAAATGGTTTACTGCTGACTGTCGTAAATAGAGATTTGCTGTCGTCAATGAATTAAGGTTGTCGTAATGCTCAACTTCTGTTTTATTTATTACTCTTACTCATTTCGTGATATACGCCAATTGAAACGATTGCAAGTGTACAAGTTAGAATGAACTGAATAAGTTTAAAAAGAAATTGTATAAATTTTATTTTTATTTTTAGAATAGCTTTCTTTCATAATATAAACTTGCGGGGACTTTTGCAAATTTATGAAAATCTGGTACCTTGAGGTACTTTTCGTACTTTCAGTTGATGAGTAATAGTTTCACAAACAAAGTTAAAATTTCTGATGTATTATGTACGCGTACATGTATGTTTGAAGAGTTGAAAATATACAGTACATGATTAATGCAGTGATCTATTTATAAACTTTCTAGAGTGCGCGCACTTTTAGTCTTTTTTTTAGCGTGATGAATATTTAATTTTAAAACGTTAGAAAAAAGTTACATTTTTCAGAAAAATTCAAACTTCCACTTGCAGAAATACTTGTCTGATTATGCTACATGATGCGAAACAAAATCAGAAAAGTATTGCAATTTTAAAAGTTGTTTAAAAATTTGCAATTTATTCCATTAGTCATAATATATAATCACAAATATAACGATATATATCGTGTATATATCATAATTTTCAATGTAGCATTTTTTGCGTAAATGTAGATTTATGCGTGCAATAAATTTAACAGACAATGCGCATAGCTACAATGTTATCTTAAAATTTATTTATAATTTATGATTCAGGTGCTTTATAGTAAATCGGTTATGAATGATGAGTGTATTATACTTCGTCTAACATATAATGCTTGGAAAACCATAAACTCAACGTGTGAACGTTTTAACAATTATCGTTGTAATAGCAACCGGTTAAAAAAATATTCCTTATAGCGGAATTAAGCGATTCGTTGTTTGAACAGTGAATAAACATACATATACGTAAAAGTATACTGGTTATCGTCGTATTATTACTTCCTTCATTGACAACATTGAATTTAAATATTCTTTCGCTCATAACTAGCTAAATATACCTACAATATATTTCCCTAGAATTTTTAGAATTTATTTATCCTAATAATCTACTTAACGACGTATATGTACATAAATGAGATCAATTCATGGTAAAAATAGAATTCTAAATCAAGAAAACTATTTTCACAATGAAGGAGTGTTATTATACGTTTTATTCGCGAATAGAAATAACTGACACCATAAAATACAATACAATATGTATTACAGAAATATGTGGTGCAAAAAAGTATGTAATACAATATGCAGTACAGTTCTCAATTTATTTATAAACTCGTATATATACGATCGCATCATATAATCATATAGAATCGTCCTATATTAAATTCTTTCCTAAATCTTAATACACGAAATTCTTTTCAATTTATTTCATCCTAAAGTTTAATAAAAGTAACAGAAATCAGAACTCTTAAAATATACCACGCGTTTCTCACGCGTGTTACAGAAAACTGAGGCAACAATTCACAAAGAAACAAAATCAAACAATCGATTATTCTTTTAACCATACTGTAAAAATGCAATTGTTAGTCAACGGTTGCTTTTTCACAGTAATTTATTTTCTTCGCGCCGAACCGGCCTCGAACGAAGGTTCCCTACTGTACTTGATACTTGCAGCCATGAAAAATCGTGACAAGTAGACTCAACATACAGGTTCAGGTATTTTATATCTTTCGCCATGAATCTCACCCCCATGGTCAATTATCGACGGTCGATGGTACTCGCAAGATGCCAGTAATTAATCGTTCCATCCAGTTGCGCCAATTAAGCCAAACGGCTTGGTATCTTTCACTTAAGTTTTCCTCGCGGCTCAACGGATCGTCGACGAGTTAATTTTTTGTTATTTATGGTAGCTGGTAATCCTCATAAGTAATGCCAATTACAAGGGCGCTTTCAGTGTTTTCCCCTTGACATTCGCCTGATCAAGGGTTGAGAGTAATATCGCGTGCAAGCACGATGTTTCACTCACGCGCTTGCACACATGTGTACACATAGCATACGCGTTATACAGAGTGCAATGACTTCTGCTTACGCTCGGTCTTTTCGATGGTCACACGCGAAATTAACGTTCCTCTTCACGTGTCCGCATCGTCGAAATTCTTCCATTTCGTTTCAAGTAATTTTTGGTGAAATTATCAGTTAGTTAGTCGTTTGATGTTTGGCATCGAGGATTTTGCACGCGATCGTAATGTTTCTTTGACGTGAGAAGAATTAAGGTTCGGAAGTGTTTGACTTAATTGGTGTAACAGTATTGAGTTTGCGTTGATATGATTAGGTCACGTTGTGATGTAAGCGATTGTTTAGCGAGTTGTTATCAAAATATTATGTAGATTTTGTAATGCGTGACTGTTGGGGTGCAGATATAGATTATATTTTTTCTTCGTACATTTGTCTTTATTTTTAACAATCGAGAACGTTTTACAAATTTTCATAAAGACTTCTACATGTAAAATAATTAACGATTTATGTAAATTCAGACTCGTGTTACTTGTAATAAACTTTTAAATTTATTTTAGAGCTGATTTTTTTTACTTGCACGAGGTAATACCGGAAACGATAAATTCCAACGAGAAATATTAAAGTAAAACTTATTCTCAGCTATTCCTAACATTATTATCTACAAAATCATACGTGCTTTTCACATTTTTCGTACAAATCGCTTTTTTACGTTTTTACGTTGTTTGAAATATTTTTATATCGGATCACAATCGTCCCAACGTTAGATTAACATTCCATGCCTTTGTTAGAATAACCGTAACAATTGGTTCTCATAGAATCACCCGATATACTTTGCTTTAACTTCGAATCGTGCGAGATGATCACGTTACGTGAGTATCCAGCTATTAATCGTTCAATCGATCGTTAACAGCTTCAGTCTGTCTGTGATACTATTAGGACTACAATTAAATCACTCACGCGTCAATCAATAGCAATGACTATACGTGATCGATGCGCACGATATTCGTAATTTTATTGCAGATTAACCATATATGTTCTACGATCCTTTGTTATCTTTCAAGTAAGAAACAATCGAATCTCCAACACTTACCCTCTACAGCTTCTTAAGAGCATCTTACTATAATCCTATCGTTTTTTCTTTCAATCCTATCTGTGATTCACATGTTCATATCATCAATGAACATTTGCAACATCTACCAACGTCATTGCGAATCACATTTCCAAACGTTGAATTACCTTAAATTTATAAGCTTCTCTCAATGCTATTATTCAACACCTGTTGATACAACGAATAACCGACTCTTTAAATACTTTGGTAATCTCTGATCCTGGTATCTGATCTAGCGATTTCGTACCTTCCATGTCTCCCACATCTTCAGATCCGTTTCAAATACCAATATAATCATGATAGTCACACGGTACTAACGAAATTTCATCATCTTTCGTATAACACGTAATAATGTATCGACAAATATTTTCACGCGCCACAGTATGTCACACAAGGTCAGAAAGTTTCGCCAGAAAAAGCTTCCTCTTGCTTCCGATTCGTTTGTTGCGATGTTTCGAACGTATTGTTAGAAGAAACGAAGGCGGTGAATACGGCCCTGATACACACGTACGAAGCAAGTACATTACCGGACGTTTATTTTCACAGGAGATACAGAGGTCCCTCGAAGTCGGTGAGGTTGAAATACGATGCGTTACGCACGATAATGCGTCTTAAGAGAGCAACGAGATTTTTCTCCCTTTTCGCCGCGGGACCACACCCTTAGCCAACTCGTATACCGGGTGTCCCCATGAGCGTAACAACATAATTGCAATACGATGGACGATTATCGGCGTGACATTAATAACGAGTAAAACGGGACCATTATTAATCATGCAAGTTGGACGCGACCACGGGGGAAAAATATGATTGGCCGATTGGCCATTGCACTCGATAATACGTCTCTGGACAGGATCGCTCTCGTTGCATTCTCTTTGCTTCTCTTTCTTTTTTCTTTCTTCTCTCTTTTTCTCCCTTGTATCTCTATTTTCTCTTTTTTCGTTCTTCTTTCGCTCTCTGTAACCACTCCCTGCTCTCAATTATATCGAGCGTGTTCGTACAAGCCAAGAGGTTCTCTCTGTGTTTGTTAACGTTCAATCGCGAAGCGACGTCACGCACGGCATCGTACGACACACGCCAGACTTGTTGATTTTTCCCGCGAAAATCACCTCACATGGCTGCGTTCGACTGTTTCACGCGCGATCTTTCTCACTCTATGAAGTATCGGAAGGAAACGTGTTTGACAGTCGCGTGTATAGAATAGAAAACATTGTGCCTCGTAACGTTGTTCCATAGTTTGACTATTGTGCGCGAAATTCTGCGTGTGATGTAAATAACTCTTCTTGCAGCAAGCTTGTTTTTTCTACTCGCACGTTTTTTCTTCTGTACAGAATTCTTGAAGTATGTATTAATATACCTTAACATGTTTAAGTGTCGTACGTGGAATCTTTCTTCTTCTGTAAATATCCTTCCTATAAAACGTGTCATTCTTGTACTCGGAATATTTTCTCTTTTGTAACATGTTCGACTGTTATACGTGGAATTCTTCTCGCTTTATAGTACTTCCCTGTCTTGCAAAGAATTATTCATGTATAATATTTGATCGTTGTACGTAGAATGTTTCGCATTCTGTAAAATATTTTTCTTATAATATGTCTCGTTGTTGTTGTTGTTAATATATCTCTCGGAATAGTTGTTCCCTGTTTCGTGAGAATTTTACGAACAAATTTTCTTCTAATAACGCTGTTATACGCGAAATCCTGTCTATTCTGTAAAAAATCCTTCCTATAACACGTTTGCTTTCTA
This sequence comes from Bombus pyrosoma, assembly GCF_014825855.1. Classification (NCBI taxonomy): domain Eukaryota; kingdom Metazoa; phylum Arthropoda; class Insecta; order Hymenoptera; family Apidae; genus Bombus; species Bombus pyrosoma. The sequence goes on from NC_057776.1 coordinate 14,770,275, forward strand.
TAAATAGAACTCTTTTTCTTCCACAAGAATTCTTTCCGCGTATCTTGTTTAACTGTTATATATAGAGTCCTTCCTACCATATAAAGCAAAGATACTGTACTGCAAAAATCCTTCATGTAATGTGTTCAACCGTTGTACGTAGAATCTTCTCTGTTCTGTGAACAGCTCTGTCTACAACGTGTTCCACTATTATACACGAAACTTCTACCTTATGCAAAATTTTGTCTCGCCTACGAAAGCTGATCCTATAACAATGAGCGCCAATGTACCCATAATTATTGCTTTATACAAAATTTTTTCTAGCTTGTAAAAAATCATTCCTATCATGCACAGAATCTCTCCTACATAGCGTAAAATTTGCCTTATTCTGTACAAAACCATCTCTATACACTTGTACAATAACTATGCATTAAGCCGCTTATTTCTTCCTTGCTACTTTCCACAAAATTCGTCAAAATATCATACAACCCTACTTCATGTAATCCTCGTAAATTATTTTTATAACACGTTCGAGTATTATACATAGGAAAGTCCTTTATATAAATTTTTTCCAGCCCTTTAAAGAATCTATTCCTATAAAGCGATCTATTATTATATATATACAAATTCCTTTCTGTTCCTCGCAAAATTTTTCCCGCCAACGATCTACGACGCATCCGACTATCCTTTGCTCGAAATCCTTTTTGCCCAACAAGGAATCCTTTTTCTCGTCGCGCGATTGATTGTCGCGCACAGTGTCATTTCTGCCCTGCAAAGTATCCTCCTATTACGTCGTTGACTTTGACTATCGTGCGTGGAATCTTCTCTATCGTGCAACACTGTCGTGCGAGGAATCTGTGCTAGCTTGTAACGAGAGTGAGTGATACAGATGAAACGCGACGGACCGCGCACGGCCTCGCTCGCGTCTCACCTTGAGGAATGCTTTTTTAGTGCGCCGTTTAAAGGAAGCGATTATTTTTAGCATGGCGCCCGTTGTTGCTCGTCTTCAGATGCGGTCGTAACCGGTGGTACTTCTGTGGTTGCTTTTTGCTTTCTTGCTGCGGGTAGCTTCTGGGTGATTGGGAATGTTGACCCCTCGATCATCGCAGACGTGCGATGAAAATTGGATTAAAGAGACGGCGAAAGTGTAAATAATTGGATGATTCGAGGCACATTAAAACGATACGGAGAATATTGATCTATGTCTTCTTATCGCGTTCACCGCTGATTAGCTTTTCGTTACTGATAAATAATTTTCGTGTTTCAGTTGATTTTACCAAGAAAAACGTGGTACGCGTGATACCTAAAGCAACTACATTCTGATTAACGAGATCGTGGAAGTTTAAGAGATGAAAAATTTGATGAAGAAATGTGAGAAGTTTGCTTCTTGATATGAGATATGAAATTTTACCAATGTATTGTATGTTTCTGTTTTATATAGATGGACGGAATTTTTTAAAATTATCAAAGAAATATTGTGAAATATACGTATAATATAATATCGAAGTACTCCGAGTGCTTGTACCTTTATATGTATAATCTTGAATAAATTCGTATAACCAACTTTTAGAGTATTAAAAGTTGTTCTTATTTTTCAAAATATAAAAATACATAGAATGCTTACTTAAAAGAAGATCATTACTTTCGATCAAATTTATTCGTGAAAGAAATGTTGGTCTTTCACTATGATAATATCTTCTAATAAATATTCTACCAACGTAATATTGTATAACAGTAATAATAAAATTGATATGGTATATTTAATGTTTCCTTTAAATAATATATATATATATATATATATATTGAATAATTAAATCATTACACCGCAGTAGGTGATGCTTTAGTTACATCAATTACGTTCAAGCATATAGTCATTGTTTAAGGTCGTATTAAATTAAGGAATGACGCATTCCGTAAATCTCAAAGCACGAATATTAATAACCCAGATCTAAAACTGTTCCAAGTACTACGTCGATAGCGATATACACATATACCGTTTCCTTTCTATCCACTGCAACATATTATCTGCAAATTTTCTCGACAAATGTGGCACTGTTTCCATAATTTATTTAAAGTCGGATGATTCATCGATTCCAGAAAAAAAAAAAAGGGAAAAAGAAGAATGAAAGCAGATAAAATCCAATTTGCTCTATTTCTAGTAATTTATAAGTGTTTTGTTTGTTTATCTCAAGAAGGTGATAAGACGGCTTATCAGCGCGGGGCCATTGACATTTTGGTCATTCATACTAAAAATACGTAACGTTGTTCTAATTCCCGAGAATCCATTTTCGTCGTTAGATCAATGATCGATCAATATTTCGCCGGAAACCGCGAAACGTCGCTGCCAGCCAAGATTTATTGCAGGAACACTTGTGGCTGTGAGTTAATATTTATAGCTCGTAGAGCATGGTAATAATTTACGCGACTATCGACAACGGGTCTTTGTCCTAGACTGTTCATGCGTATTGAACTTTAGATACGTATATACACTCGCGTTCATAAACATTAGAGCATTTGCTAGGCCCTCTTGCGTAATTGATTTAATATTGTGTTATTAGTAAAATTGTACAAGCCATAAGTTACAAGTTATCGATGCTAATAAATAGATTACGAATGTCTACGGTTTCATGGGACTTTTAAAGATGCAAAAGTACACAGAATACGTAGAATATGTAAGATCATATGAAAAATCCAAAGCACGGTAACCATTATGATATTTGATAGACGAGACAAATCTTTGCTTCTACTTCTTGAGAAATCGAATATTTCAAGGATTTGAAGGAATTCGAATTTACTTCGTGGAACTCATTGTTGAAAAGAATAAAAATGTCCGTGAGAAAGAACCATCGAAAAAACAATGAATATATTAGTTAATACATCGTGTTAAATTTCTTGTATAAATATTAAATATTATATTTTTCTGGAATTTTACTACAAACTTTACAACCACTCTACTTGATACATTGGTGTGATAAAGATCGACTGTAAGGCGATTATTAAACAAAGAGAAAAGATGTACAAAATATATAAATTATAGGTAGAAGAAGTAGATGTAAAGATTAAAGTGACCCCAAAAGCAATTCCCCAATTGTTTTCGACAGTAAAATAATCTGTATTTGCGATACAAACGGTCGGCATTTTTTTTCCTTGAAATCGCTGCGACTTCGTTTCGCAGATGTACGTATTGTACATATACGTATGTACATACTTTTGCCTCTGGCCAGAAGTTGATGAAAGCGGAAGAATAAGCGAGTGTCGGTGCATTTTAAGGGCCGTTCTAATTAAACGAGCCGGTTTGACGTTCGGCCCTTCGCTTCTGTAGATCGATCAGGGCTATTGGTAGTTTTTAAAGATCTTTTGTAAGTTCTCGTTTTCAATTAATGAGACGGAGCTTGAAGCCAAAAACGTTGCGAAGGAACAATAAAAATAAGAATTACGATTATTTAGACTTTAAATCGTAGAAGTCGTTATATATAGGTGTGATATTATTTGTTGTTATTGTTAGCTATTATTATTATTTTTATTATTTTTATTATTCAGTAATATGTATTATTATTGTCACGCTCTGAATAGTAAGCTATCGAGAGGATAATAATAATAATTTTATATTATTATTTATAATTTTTATTTGTTATTCTTATTTATTACTATCATTGTTATAAGATAATTTCACAGATTCATTCGAGCAAAGTGTTATACGTGAAAGTTTACGCGTACGAATTTTCGATGAATTGTAATTGAGTAATGTGAAAAGTTATGAAGAAACTATAATATTATTTTGTAACAAAATTTGAGAAGTTTATGGTTTGACAACGCGCTAGATATTTCATACGTCTGTTTTTCTGTAGATTAGTTTAACGGGGAAGCAATAAAATTCAGTTAGTTGTTTTGAAATATCATTTATATTTAAATACATGTTTGTGCAAAATCTCCTTAAAATCTTCTAGAAATTTTACACAATTTGGCATGAGTAGTACAACCACAGTCGATGTTTAGAATGTAAAGCTTTAACCGTACAATACACCAATCTGCCAAAAATTACATAACGTTGCACTTTTTGATCTAGAAATCGTAACAGTTATAACCCAAATTAAAGGAGTATACGAGTTAATATCTTAGTTTGAGTAATTTTTGAACAGAAATATCCATTATAAATGATAAAAATGTTAAAGGTAACCGGAACATTTGGAGATTAATATCTTTTAATCATCCAGTCTCCTGACCAACTTTTTAAAAATTTAGCGATCGTTATCTTTCGCCTAAAGAAAAATTAACTTTTTCTCAATGATCTTTCCGTACAACTTTTAAAAATAATTATTATTTTCGCTCCCTTGCTTAAGTGTGATTACTTTTGAACTCGTATCGATCTTATCGATGTTTTTCAACTATCGTTTTAATTTTTATCTTTCATTATCTTTCTACAACCTCGTTTCGTTCGAAAAACAAAAAGAAGGAAAGAGAATGCAAGAAAGAACACGGAGGCGTTAAAAATTGGAAGGGACAAGCTCCTTAACACGTCTCGTGTCTATTGGTCGTAAACTTGGCAACAAGTAAAATTGACGACACCGCTGCTACTTTGGTAATGACATCGTTTGAAATCTCCTCTCTACTTTAAGGTCCTAGATTCTTGTTCGTTTAGCATTTCCTGGTATAAGTTGCGTTTCCTTAAAAAAAAGCTTCTTCAATGTCACTGCCACCTATACCTGTCTATAATATCATCTATCCATTTTACCGGTGGAAAGTCCAGTAATTCCTGATTCTATGATTCTCTTGATTCTAATGGAATTGGTTACAATGCTAATCAGACACGAGAATCCTCTTTGGAGAAATCAGAAGCAGTATTAGCAATCACGAAGTTTATCTCCCTTGTTATGCTCGTGCATGGATTTTTCTTAGACGAGTTTCTCTTTAGAAACTTTGTTGCTTGGATTGTTTTTGTAGCGCAAGTTTTAGTTTTAACTGAGAAAATGTGTTTCATTAACTTTTCACATGTTTACGGTAGAGTACATTCTTGACCCATTCAAGACTAAACAATGCGCGTGTATATGCGTTATAACGTTACAAGTACATCGATTTCTTTTTTTAATTATGGAACGAAGAAAAAGATGTTAAGCGAACGCTTTGTTTTTTATCCCTACAATGTTAAGGATACAAAATTCGATAATACAACTTAATCGAAAAAGATTTCAAATGAAACGTGTTGTATTAACGGAAATATCGGCTGTTAATGGACGAAAAAATTTTCCAACGCTGGAAAAACACGATTCGGTGGAAAATGAGGCAAAGGGTGTAGCAGGATTAAACTACGCCCATAAAGGATCGTGGCATCGATGACACGTATTATAAGCACCAAGAGATAAATAACAGGACACGTAGTGGCAGGATTTTGTTGTCTGGGGCCAGTCTGTGCACGTTATTTACTTGTACCGTCTCTCTACGTTTCGCTGGCATGAATTATCTTTATTGCTCTTCTCGTTCTCCTTGCTCACCGGGCACCCACGACACGCACTGTTCATGTGACGATCAGAGTACGACGATATGCCCAAGTCTTACGGCGCAACGTTGATATCGTTTCTCCCTCTACTCAGCGTTACTTCCTTTTTCCTTCGAGTTTTCGAACGGTGTTAAGGATTCCAGTTCCATAGCTTCCCAAGTTGTAGAGACACTTGTATAATTTATTGTTTATCGAGTAGCTAGACGCAAATTGTCTTCCGATATTTCCTGTACTAAGTTTAGGGCAGTGTAGTTTGAGGGGAAATTTTGTTGCTTTACAGTCGTAGCGTGGAATTTTCTCTTCAGTTTGTGAACAAAGTTGTTTCTTCATTAATCGTCGATAATCGAAACACATTTTTCGAAGAGGTTGTTTGAGGTAGGTGTAATATACCAAAGTTTGAGACTGTTAAGAATTTTAGTAAACAACTTATTGAATTTGCATGCTGTGTAGATGCAACATCGAACATCAAAAGATTCGGATATATACAGATTATTTACGTTATTAATTGTCGGTGTTTATTTTCCGTGTTTTATTAAGACAAGTTTAACTTTCGTGTAATTTAAGAAATATTATAGTTATAAACAAATGTGAAAACATTCGTGGTAGTGGCGTTATTACGTGAAAACTGCAGAAAATTAAGAATTCTATTTGTGCGTAAAAAGCAGTGAAACTTTGTCTTGTCTATCTCTTTTATAAATTTATGATTTATGAAAGAAAGAAGTTTTCGAAGTAAATAATGCGAATACCCTGTATAATATCGGCCTAGGAAATTTTCTTCTTAAAGTAGTTGCAACGAATATAAATTCTTTTCCTTGTAAAAGTTTGCGAAACTCGTTGAGAAACTTGCAATTCTATATTCTGTATATGTATAGATGTGCCAAGCAAACGACGTGTACTGAATAAAATTGCATGCAAATAGAATTTTTCGTTGCTTTTAGAGTAAACCAATAATACCAAATACATCGTACAAGTATTTTATAATAATATTTAGAAAGTGGGAAAACGAAGCAGACCTTCTTTTAATTTTACTTCTCTCCAGTTTCACTTTAACATCGTATCGATCCTCCTCTCTAAACCAAGAATCGTCCAAAAGTATCGATTATATCATAGAACAATCCATATGAATTCGTTTAAGTTCTGCCGTTTGCCAATCTCGAAGACATTTGGCATCCTCTCGTCTATTCAAGAATAGTTCCTCTTCAATTTTTATCTGGGTCATTGCGTCTATTCGTTTCCTAGGATCTTCTCCTTGCTGCTGTGAGACAACGCTTCTGACAAAGAGGTTTACAATCGATGAAGCCTCTGTTTCACTTCACAAAGGAAACGTCGTTGATCGATGATCGATACATACTTGCAGTTACGATTCTAATCTTTGTTTAATCAACCAGCGACTTGTCAATCTCCTTGTTCCTTTCTTCTCATCGTTAGAAGCTTGTCTCGCTCGATGCGGTGAATAGATTCAATGAAAACAAAGTGAGGGGAATGGACCAGAAAATCAAGCTTAATGAATATTAATGAGTCTATGCGTTCAGTAATTTAAGTACCAAGGAAGAAAAGTTCGATCAACCTCTCGAATACTTCAGCTCGATATTTTGTTCTTTAATAGAGGTTTAATTCTCTTTTATTTAGATCTTCTTTATAAAGTCGTGTATCGTGTACCGTACGTACAGCAATATTTTGGAAGAGAACTTGTAACGAAAAGAAAATGTACAGATGTTTTCCATATTCTCTCGTCTCCTAAATCGTTTTTGTACAAAAGGATTGTTAAAGTAAGTGGAAAAGGTGAAAATCAGTTGAAAATAAATTACAAGAATATAACATATAGAAAACATTAGAGATACTCCTATTGATACAATGTTTGTATTCGGTTGATCAATAATATTGTTGATATTTCAAGGTTCTCGACGAAACTGCTGTTTTTCGATAAATATTAAGGATACATGTTGATCCTTTTAGCTGAGGATTTTGAAACGTTGACAATACACATATATCTGAGGTTTGCTATCCTTAAAGCTTGCAATCCTTATGGAATGAAAGCAAGATTTGTTTGGCCATTTTAGATATAAGAGGAATGAGTTGCTGCAAATAGAATGGTACACGGTATATCATAATCATATTTTTCATAATACTCGAAACATCTATGTGGCGTTAAGGCGATACAATAAAAATTGCAGAAATATTTAAGATGATCCAGTAGAAAAAAACATCGTTTCTTTTAGGAAAGAGAGAACTTTTGAGATTTACTTATTTTGCTGATTGGTATTATACTTTGTGATTGTTGTTTAGGATTTTCTTCATCTGGAATTTAGAACGCGATTCTCTGTATTTGGAGCAGTTTTAAAGGAGAACGTGTTTAACGTAATTTTAGCAACTACAAATATCACGCGTTAGTAGGTCAGATTTAAAAACTAGATCTTTGGTAAATTTGTACATTTGGCATATGGAAAATTCTGTATGATATTCTTGATAAGAAAATCCAGAAAAAAACGTTTAATGATATACACGATCCTTTTCGTGTGATAATTGCGTGAAAAAAATCCGCGAATCGCTCTAATTACTACGCAATACGTATATGAATTGCCGACAAGTTAAAATTAGTCGTAGTCTGAATGTTTTTAACGTTATCATCGTTGTGACTTGTATTTAGGTCATTTCTTATCACGTACCTATTTCGATAAGGTGTAGAAATCAATGAATGATTTTTTGCTGAAGTTGTTATATCGCACTTGTTATAATCTATGTTCCACGTTTATATTTAGTTTCGATATTTTTGTTTATAAAAAATAAGTTTCTTTAAAATAATATCGTTTAGAATTAACATATCGTATGGATATTAAATTGTATCTTGTGACAACAGTATGTGATTCTTACCTTAAATTATGACAATACGTCAAATTACTCTATGAAAGCAGTACTAGCTTATTTCATGGATCGAATATGAATTAAATAATTTCTAGATATATGTAGAATAGAAAGTTTTTTAATAAATATTATTACGATATTTTATAATATAATAAAATAATTTGAAAGTCCTAAACAATCCTAAAATGTCTTCTATATCGAAGGTTCCATTTTTTCCCGAAAGAAAGTGACATTTTCTCGCTTTAAAGTGCGCTCTAAAGAATGCAATACAGTTGTAAACATCGTATTAACGTATAAACAATATATCAAAATAGCAAATACCTATATTGAAGGATATAAAACGAAACAACATCGATTTAGTGATCGACGAGGACTTAGTGACATAGACACTCTTCAGATTCAATATTTATAGATACAAATAAGATGATAATACTTTATCATCCGCCTATTGCTTCAAAGATAATAATGTCGCTATAAAACAATACTTGCTTGATGTTATTCACATTTTCAAACAATTTTTACGCATTTGTAAATATGAAAATGCAAATGTAAATCGCTTATCTGTCGCATGGTAAACAGAAAAATTCCACTCAAGTATTTGTCGCTATCAAATACATCATTTTTTACCGAAACGATTAAATATCGTCTTTCATATAACGCTGTCTATAGAAACATTTCTCAAAAGTACCCTTAATCGTCGTATCTGATCATCGCAAGATCACCGACGTAGATGATTCAAGACTTTTGCACAGACGCGCATATATCTCTATCTTCGATCAAGTTGACATCTTCTTCCCTATTAGAAGATTCAATCTGATCCGACAGTCTCGTAACACTCACGCGTCGCGCTCATCGTGTCTCGGAGACATCGATGAATCTCTCTCACGGTCCTTTAGGTGGATGTACGCGGCGAACCCGGGAGGCAGTCATTCTGGAGGCCGCATTTACGCCTCATTTCATTATTTGCAGCTCGAGTCGAGCCTGATGTTTTCTCTCTTTATCCCGGCTGAAAAACGAGGTTGCCTAGGTACCGGAGTGACCGCGTTGGCGTAGGTCGCGTACAGTTAAGTCGCGATTACAAACGCGTAGGCGTTTCGTACTGTCGCGATAAGATCGATGAAATCGGCCGATAAGATCGATAGGAGTTCCATTCTTTAATAGCAGGAATTGAGTGCACGCATAATTTAATAATATTGCATCCTTGGTTGATTTACGACTGGCCGACGACGCATCAAATGGCCGGGCTGATTTCCTTTCTTTTTCTTTTTTCTCCCTTTTTTTTTTGTTGCCAGCTGCACCATAACGTACCAGTTTACGAGGTACACACACTTCGCCCTGATTTCGTTCGGGTTTATCCTCTCGGTGCCATTGAAAAATATTGCTCGGTTTCCTAACCGATAATAAATATGACCTCGAAAGTATTTTGCACACTTCCTATAGAAAACTTTTGCGTCCACATTGCACGCGTTACATAAAACATTTCGAAATTTCATTAGCATAGTGACGATACACCGTTGACATTACTATATTGGTCAAATTTAAAACCAATCTGAAAATGTTTGTGGAAATTATAAGATATCCATTGTAAATATATGTTTAATGAAAGTTTGGCGTACAGCGTGAATGATCATTTTAAGTGCATACAACGAGTGTTAAATGTATGATTACACTGAATACAGGTTGTTCGACAAACACGCGCCCGATTCGCGTATATTCAATGAAATTCTATTTCTTTTTGAACATGTTTCTCTCACTCTGTAAATGTTTCAAAAACATCGATTGTCACGACATTAATTGGGACTGTGTTTTGTTTTTTACAAAGCTTCGTGGAGTTATCAGCAATCTTCAAAAGAGTTGTAATTTATTATTTATAATTAGAAAACCCAGGAGCTTGTTTCTCATTTCCCAACTGTATTATATTTAAGTACTCTATTTTAGATACGAATTAGTAGCAAAGTTTGAATAATTATCGTATCGTCTCGTGTGACTTCAATTACAGCGGTCGATGAAAATATCTAAACAGTTACCATAGGAAGCTTGTTACGTTATGTATTCTAAAATTTTGTAAAAATTCAAACGAATATCACGATTATATTGATAAAATTTGAAACCAGTCTAAAAATGTATACAAAAGTTACGAGATACTTGGTATTCGTTATAAACACGTACTTAATGAACAATTAATATACAGCACGAATAGCCGTCTTAAACATACAGATACAAATAAAAATTAAGAATATTTGAGCGATTTTGTAACTATGAGAGGCAACACGTCTTTTCTCGAGTTTGATCTACTAAGAAAATCGGGAGCATGCTGAACAGAAAGGTGTCTTTCTTTGAACATTACGTAGACGTACCTACCAATTAACTGACAGTCTCAGTGGAACAAATATGGAAGCGGTCACTAGAACAAGTGCATATTGAGGTTTAAGATCTGCTTAAGATCTGGATTAAGAATGTATAGATACAGATTATTCCATTAAAGTTCATCTCTGTTCGTGATTCTCTCGAATTAAACATCCTGTCATTTAAATTACTTTTAGGAAAATATTCATATACTCGTATCTGTTAAATACTAATTCCTTTTTATACATGACAACACATAACAAAATAAACTGAAGTAAAAGTTCGCAGTTGCAAATTAATAACACGAATTTCTCAAATACACAATCAGCGCTTCGATTCGTGTGTATGAAATAATCATTTTAATTTTAGTTTTAATTCTATATTTTTCAAATAAAATATTTAATTTTGGTCGTTTAATATCTTCTCCCGTTTTACATGTATCTGATCGTGCCTGTATTTGGAGATTATCCAATATAATTTCACTCTCAAGAATTTTAAGTCTCGTAATTTTAATTGCAACCTGTTGTATGACGCATTCTATATAACTATTCGCAATCCGATGAACATAACTTTCGGACATTGAGTATCTTTGATTCCGGATTAGCTATATTATCCTCTAGACGACAAAGCCAATACGACACGTTTCAATTTGCACATTAATTATTTTTATGTCTTGCAATTAGAATGATTCACGACGCATTAACATTCTCATATTAAAGTTCCATCGTTTACTTTCACGCTGTTATAAATATAAATACAATATAAAACGCGTAAGTGGATAGCAGATTTTTATGTATTTATGGGAAGCGTATTTCGTAACATTCGATATTTGGTAAGCAAAACGAACTTCTATCTAGATTCCATTCTTTACATTAATTCATAAAAGCACGAATTTACATAAATATTCGCACACCACACATAAGTAATTAGTAAAATTGTAGTGCGATTTGCATATGGGAAATTTCTAGGTTGGGCATTTTAGTTGCTTCATTAGCAATTCAGACAATGCGACGAATAACAAACAATAGTCTGGTAACTGAGAACTACAACTCATGGTGAAAGTCACGTTTCAGCACGTATCGCCACTGTTGAGAATTTATCAGAAACTTATGGGAATGGTTAAATATAGAAACCTGCGCTCGAAGAGTATGAATGAACCTTACGGGTGTTCCCTCTTTGATGACGAACGTTTATTTTACTTCGCTTGGAATTGGTTTTCACGAGCGCGGCAGCAAGTAGCACGCGAAACCAGAGGTTTTGTAACAAACTAGTGTCGAGGGAGTTCATCATTTACATAATCATGTCGCATGAAAGATAATCGAAAAAATTGCTGGCGCAATTTTAACGTCAGTAGAAAGTACATAATTCGTGTAATCTGTGCTTTACATTGAATATTGACGTCACTAATAGCTTAAAACATTTTTCAATGCAATTATTTATCAACATAACAGTCATACATTTCTTAACGAATTTGGTCGAAAGTGGAGTGCTACTGTGTAGATTTTTTTTTTTACTTTCTGTTACTAATTGTTTGGTTGTGATATAGAGATAAGAGACTGATCCGCAATTAACGAACGAGTACTTTACTCAACGAATTGGTATTACGTTACTTACTCACGATAGCCATATCACATCTAAGGAAGCCATCGATCAAAATGAAAATAATATTATTAATTTTTACTAATGTTTCAATGTTATTAATTTTGTCGAAAGTTATGCAAATTAAGTTTTATGCTATTTCTTTGTAGTGATTATTTTTAAAAGACGAAAATTCTTCGTAAGTAACGATTATCTTTTCGGAACTCAAAATCAAAATCAAAATATAATATTCAATATACAAAATAGTCCAGCAAAAAGTTTACAGGTCTAAAAAAATAAAAGAGCACGCGGAAAATAACATAAAACATATTATAATACCGAAACAAATATTGGAAATATCATCATTCACGATGTAATTAAACTATCACTTATAATTATCGTATATCGCATTATCGTACATGCAAATATTTACACTCTCGTTCATAAGTCGTCAGATAGTTTCGAGAGTAGTGTCTATCTAGTTATTATTTATTTATCATTGAAACGTGATATAATTTATTTTTCTTTATACGTAATTGACAAATGTCAACATAATTTTATAATTACAAGGTCTGTTTATCTTTATCCTAGACATACAGATAAGAAGCGTCTCGTAATTTATATGTACGTGTGTTTGTAGTATTCCATGTGATATACATCAGTTAATCTTCGTCAATTAATAAATTCTTTATTAACACGATATGATTTGCACTGAAATTTAAGTTCACCATCATCCCGTAATTTCTTAAACGTACAAATATATCTCACCTGATATTTTCAATTAAAACGATACTTTTACGAATCCAAACAGAGAAACAAATAAGTATACTGCGAATATTTATGCAAATTATGAACACAATTATAAGAAAAAATTTGTTTCAACCACTACATATTATACCAAGTACTCTGCTCTGATATTACATATATTGTTGTATTATTACTATCATATATATTTTCCTGTAAATACATAAAAATTCGCCGTCTGTATGAAAATTATAGGAGAAGAACATTAGTCATAGTTTCTATTTTTCACACAAGAGATCGTGTTTTCCGTTTTCATAATTTTAAAACTATTGCCTACGATAATATTAGATATCAAAATTCAAGAATTATTTTCAATCTTACATCTTTGGATTTAACAGCTTCTCAGCTACATCGTATTAAAGTACCATTCTTCGTACACAAAATTAGAAAATCAACAAAAATGTACCAATCGTGTCGTTCTCCTGTCATCATTCCATGCAACAAATAAACCGATTCGCCAAAGCAAGACCCATTGATCGTATCACATCGGAAAGTCGATGTTCGTTCGCACGAGCCCTTCTTTTTTCTTCGATCAACTTTCTACGGAAAGTCGTGGCGCCACGCGTAAAAAATCTGCTCGTTGACGTTTCTCTTCTGACGTTGAGTTTTTCTCGAAAAACAAATCGCATACTTCGCTACTATCGAGGAAATCCTGCGGATTGGATCGCGGCAGCCGTCAGGACGATCTGTCGATTCTAGCAGAATGCAAGAACTTATCAGTCGTCTTACGAGCAGTTGCTATGCGTTATGGAAGGGGTCCCTGGAGTCACCTACTAGCTCGACCAGTCAGAAGTCAGTGTGTGTAAGCCGGCCGGTCGTGCCGGCTCCTTTTCTGTCTTTGCTCTGCTGCACCTTCGTTTTCCGAAAAATCGTAACTCGACTGCACGTTCATTCAGCCGCATGCCATAGATCGATCGGGCCAAGTGTCTCGTTAACAGTCGAACAAATTGCACCGTCAAAACCGGCGATTTCCTAAAAACTACAAAGCCTTTTATCCGTCACGAGAAACGAATCATGGTGGTCCCGTTAAGGAGGGATACTCTTCGTGAACTTTTCTTCCACGTTGTGCCTTGAATTTAGCAGAAAATTTGTGATTTACAGTCGAACAGCATCTTAAAAAAGGAAGAAACAGTAGAGATTTTCTCGTCGATAGTGAAACATTGGATCGGAGCATCGAAATATCGTATTTTCAAGGAGAAATATCGAGAGACGTTCGGTCGTCGAGAATGCGAAGAGGAAGAGACGAGGTCGAGTGAAATTTTTATTGAGTTTTTGTTATTGTTGCTTCTATCGGGACGGAGGGCACAGTTTCTGTGAATTAACGGACGGGAAATTAATAGGCCGAAGATGTTTAAAATTGTACGACGATTTTGCGTTTGATGGGGTTTTATGTTTGCCCTTTTGTTATCTGTGGTTGTGAAGAAACTTTAGAAAGAGTTTGAAAAGTCATTTCCTCTCTGACCTAGGGAGAAGATCGCGGTAACGTAAAATCTTGTCGCTCTCTATTAATACTTGTGTTTCAAGGATATACGTACGATATAACGTATGCAGAAAGCAGGTGGAAAATAAAATAAGATCGTGCATCGAAGAAAGATATCGATTTTCTAGAATTTTTCTGAAGAGACGTTTATTGAAAAAAATTACAAAATTCGAAGAAGCCGACGGGTTAAGACTGGACAAAAAAATTTCTCAACGTTAGAAAAGACAGTGCGCGACGTATAAGTCGTATGTTTTGATGGACTGCGAACGAAATGAACAGAATTGTGATTTCTACACGTTTCTGAAACTGAACTTTGTCGGCTGTATTGCCGAAGACGATAAACAGGCTGCAATCTACATCAGCAATAGGCAACAAAAAGTGCATTTTCTTGACGATACGAGAGTAGTGTTATTTATTACGGATTGACTGTTTGCTGTTTTCTGATTAACTTGAGATATAGATCGATTCGACTCGAAAGCAATTATTAATTGGCGCCGTACAAAGTAAATAATCATACCTTTTTCGATAACATCGAATATATTTAAGAAACGAAACGTTGTTTTTCGAAAATGTGAGGACAAAGATGCACGAAACCGACTGGAAAGTGCTGGAAGAATCTTCATTGAAGTATAACGAGGTGCCTTCGATCTGATTCAATACGATTTAAGCAAGGAGCATGATTATGACGCATACGGAAGAAGTAT
Source organism: Bombus pyrosoma (assembly GCF_014825855.1). Taxonomy (NCBI): domain Eukaryota; kingdom Metazoa; phylum Arthropoda; class Insecta; order Hymenoptera; family Apidae; genus Bombus; species Bombus pyrosoma. Next base: position 14,785,522 of record NC_057776.1, read on the forward strand.
CGACGACTTTCGAGTCGAAAACACCGACAGAACAAATGAATGGCCACTCTATGGTGAATAGCTCTTTTGTTTTTTTAATTAAATTAATCAATTTTATCTTTCGCCTTAAATATCAGCGATTTATCCAAAGACACGTAAGTCGTGTTTTGACCCGGGATTTTAGTATCGCGATATTTTACGTTTAATAGACTGCAGGGTGTCTCTTTAAATGAAAATTGTAAAAGTGAAATGCTGGTTATAATAATATTGGCGGATATTATCGCGAAGCGCCACGTTTCGCTCATTTACATTGGCATTCATCGGTTTATCTCGGTATATCGAAAAAGATATGTAGTATAGTAGATAAATTTATTTGTTCTGAAATTAAACACCCATATCTAGTAACGAGCACATTTATATTTAGTTTTCTCCCCGTATCGTATCGCGTATGACTTTCAGCATTTTCTCTCCGCGTCGTGACGCGACGGTGATTTTAACATCGTGCACAGTTTAATTAGTATATTCGATCTTCGATATATGCAAAATACGAAGAACAAATGTCTGAAAATCAATTACGCATCGGCATTTACAGGTTCAATATGATTGCGTTATGATAAGTTAAAACAATCGATTAAACGCGCGAAGAGAGAAAAATTTAATGAGATTTTAAGCTTTCGTCTGTTCTATCAATAGCGCGTTACTGCAATTTAATAAGTTAAACTAAACTAATTTACATACGGAAACCGCAGTAGAATGATAAATTACATTTCATAGATGTAATATGTTAAAATGTGATATGATTTCAAAGGATTTTGTATTACTAAAACTGTTTTCTGTTTAGTTTTTGGATCAACTATGTATTTTGGACTGTCTGTTTCTCGAATATGTCGAGAATATATTCATAGTCGTCGATATTCGAACTACCAAAGCAATTAAAACGACTAATATCAGTTTCTCCATTTTTGTACTTATTAAAAACATGTAAATGAATTCGGTAATTTAATGTTTACTTTTATTGAGCCATTAATTACATATTCTAATATAGATGATGTATTCTGGTCATATTGTTTCAATTCCAATTAACTATAACGTGCTTAGCTGCGTATTAAAGATCGTTCATTTGAAACGCCTTTGATTATTTTTTTTACGCAGTTTCCTGAACTTAATGTTTAGTATTTTATAGTCTGTGAGTCCAACAGGTTGTTCTACTTTCCAACCTGCTGTCAATTAATAATAACGACATTAAAATCGGAAGATTAAAATAGGCTCATTACGCTTTTCTTACGAGCCTCGTATATATCTAATGTTCCCAGTTATAGCTTCGAAACGATGGAAATAAAACGATTGGAAAGGGATCTTATTAGATAAAATTAAATAGTCTTGTTTTATGTGTTCACTTCTGAAGTAGACACGTTCCAATGACTTTAAAATCATCTCTCTTTCATTAGATAGAACTATAAATCTCTTCCTATACTCTTCCTCTAATCTTCGCTCTCTACAAAAGGAAAAGCTATAAAGATACCTACATTGGGAACTTATTAATTCAGAAAATATTATAATTCTAATTTTGTATGAAAGACAAAAAAATATATAACACAGTACCTACCCTTACGTATATATTTCGTACTCAGTTTTACTCGAAATACACTCCAAAATTTACAAATAAATCAAGAAAATTGCCGACTAATCCGCTAAATTGCTTGTTTCTTTCCCGTTGATTTAATCAAACCGATCGAATCTGTTCGAACAACCCGCGTATTGTAACAAGCTATTTAGGCGTAACGATCGGTGTGAGTAATTGATCGAGAACTGATTTTTCGATGGCAATTATGGTTGGCCAGGTTATTGCCCTTGCGGTGCGTGCTATGAATGAATTAACGTTTCACCGCAAAACGAAGGCCAGGTTGATGATAGTAGCACGGCTTCTGGTACACCTTGACACCGAAAATATCGTGAACGAAAGTTACTGTATTCGGTTGCAGTACCGATCGACGGTCGACTGCATCGGACTGAACCTCATCATTTCGACGACGACGACGACGACGACGACGACGACGCAATAACTATATCTATGTATAGAAGATGTACGCGAACAGCGTCTTACCGCGCAGTATCTACTTCTCTGAACCGCGCGATTCGCACGGTCTCCGCGTCGATCAGTTGAAATTTCGCTTCTTACCACGCTTCACTCTGGTACGTAATCAAATTAAGATCATTTCTATCGACGAGCTGACTTATTCCAATTAGATTTACGTTAGGTTCGGTTATTAGAGTACACTGATTTATAGATTCTGATGGAAGAATAGAGGATGTTGGATGGAATTTCATCGAGAACTATTTTTCGTTCTTTGGAAGGACGCGACTTTCAAATTATCAAAGATTGAGAAATTATCTATGAATTTCTTTTAGAAGGGCGCTACGACGCTTACGCAGTTTGCATCTTGTCTATTTTAGGCTAGGCCCGAGTTAGATCTATTTATTGCAATGGTTCGTTTTGGCACGCAACAAAATTTTAGTAATTTATACATTGATTTATTCGAGATTTAATTTTGGTTGGAATTCTATTGAGAAATATGTTGGAATTATCAAAAATCGAGAAATTTTCTATGAACCTTTCTGGGAAAGCTTTGAGTAATTTTTATTTTGACTATTTTAAACTATTTTAGACTAGATTTGAATTAGAATGCTTGTTGCAATGCTTCGTCCTGGGACACATCGAAACTTGGATAATTAAGATTGACTTATTCTAGATTTAATTCGGAGAAGTAATACACACGTTACAATTATGTCGAAATTTTAGAAATTCCAAATTTTGAATTTGGAAGGGTCGTGAAAATTTCTTATGATTCTTTTTGGAAGCCATTAGATTCAGATTGTTTTCATTTATATGCAAAGATGTATAACAATAGGAAGTAGTTATAATAATATATTAAATAAATCTCGTGTAAATAACTGTAATTGTTTATAATCTGTGGAATATATAGCAGAATTCATAAAAATACGATATCCACAACAATGAAATATTCTATATTACAGAATACAATATTCTATCGCAAAGATGAGTTGTGTTGCGTATTGACGCAAGTATACTATACAGTTATAGTCTGAACAATAAGATCAATCTGCTTTCAGAATACCATTCAACTTCATCAACAAAATTATCAATAAAAATATCCAAATATTTTTGAACGATAGTATTCGTATACGTGCTTGATCCTCAATTAATAATTATTTATTACAATGACATGCCAGTTTAGAACTCTAGAAGCAGTTCCTTATTAAAATATACAATATTTAGTACAATTATTTTAAAACAATAACTAGTTATATAATCAGTGTTTAAAATGCATCTTAGGATGAATAACATTTTGGATAATTCCGCATTTCTCTGACAACAATGCATTGACGTATTCATAGAATTTTCCATGTGGCAGTTAGTCATCGTGTTCCTCGACAGCTGACAATGAATGAACGAATTCTTCTTTTCTTCCAGCGTAGCACTTTGTTCGAGATAGGGTGTAGCTTTATTGCCATGCAAATGCAAGTAATACCGATAACTCTGATAATTGACCCTCCTTCACTCGAAATAGAATTATTGAACACTTCGTATATATGCATACGGTATACTAGCTTTTCTAATAATAGTTGTGTTATTAGCATTCTTGCACAAAATTTAGAATTTCTGAATTTTCTATTAGAATGAAAAGGACAGAAATGATAAATTCGATTAATAAAATATGTAACGTAATTACGATGAAGCAAGTTTCCATCCTTATTTTCTCAATTATATATGTCAATTAAGATTCTAGAATTATTATTATTAAAAATTATTGAGATAATACAGAAAATTGATAATTATTCAACAATTTTTAGATTGTTACCCATTTCTTCAATATAAAATAGAAATTATTTTTACTCCTTTAAATAATTCTATAGAAATTTGCACACACTATCAAAAACTATTGCAATAAGACAAAAAACAAATAACGAAAATTCTGAAACTATTGCAAATATCTCAAATAGGAAGTAGAAATTATTGTTATTCTTTTAAATAATTTTATAAATAATTTATACACCTCTTTTTGCCTGAAGATAAAAGTTTTCATACCGTCATATGATGCACGTATTTTATTACAAATATATACGATGTGTGCTGTTGTACATTTTTACTTGCATCCGTCATATATTATAATTTACAATACAAGGACAGATTATTGACCCTTAGCGAATTGACACACGTGACATTCTCCTTCTTAAGGCAATTTAATATTGAAAAGCCGCGGCGATAACCTTGTCGGGTCGTTTGATTGGATATTAATGGATATTAATAATTTCATATGATCCGCGTAAAAAACAATGGTCTGTCGAGACGACGGCAATGTCACACAAATAAATCGGACATCCTCTTGTCGCGATGGTGCCTCACGAAACTTCTGGCCACGCGATTGCTTCATCGTCCTTGCATACTTATGAATACAAATTTTTTGGATAACCGTGCATTCTGATACACCGGTCGTATTTTTTTCCTTTCATTCCTACCGGTCATCAAACAGGACGACTCGTTTCTTTTACGTAATGAAACGACGAGGAACGAACGCGGACTGTAGTTCTTTTACTTCCATGTTCGAATGTGGTTCACGATTTTTTTCTTTCTTTTTTCTTTTTTCTTTTTTCTTTCTTATATTATACGATTTAATTATTTCGTTCGAAGGCGCAATCGTGCATTTTTGGGCGGAATAAAGTTACCGGTTTCTTCTTTGAGAATTTTCTACCGACGTATTTCGTGCTTTTTCTGTGTTCTTTACACGTGTTTTTTCTTCTTATGAATTATCAGTAGGTTGTTAAGATGTCGCTTCTCGACGTGAAAAAGTGTTCAATATTTGCGGTCTTCTTCATTTGCATACTAGAAGTAATGTTTCATTTTGCGTACAGCCGACATCCTGATGCTTATCTAAGACAAATATCTCGTCGGTGGTTAATTTGTCATCGGTTGCTGTGATACGTCAAGGAAATTAATATAGTTTTTACTTTTGACAAATTAACAGGTTTCATTTGTCTTGGATAACGTTCTATTCGTATCCTCATCCTTACGAAGTTTAGTTACAATTAATAAGTTTGTTATCTTAAATCATAAAATTATGGTATCGAATCAAGTTAAGATTAGAATATGAATTTTGTAAACGTGCTTGTTTTTCAAATCGTTTAATTGAATGGAAATTGAAATTTTTATTTACCGATTCTATTATGATCGAAGAAAAATAGCATACACGCCATGCTATAAGCACGAGATTCCCAATCTATGGGTCGCGACCCCAAGGGGATCGCAAAGTGTTTCCTGGGGGATCGCCGAGGTTATTTTTACTTGCATTATACAATTATTTCTATAGAAATTTTTTACTCAATTATTATTATAGAATTACATAGAATTTCAGTTCTTGTTTGTTTCAATATAGGTTCCGGTATGTAAATTTTTATCTATGCAAAATATCAAATAAATATTAAAATATTAAATGAAATTCAATTTAATATTCAAATTTTATTTGATGTCTTAATACTTTTTAATATCTCGCATAAAGAAACATTTATACGTTGAGACCTATAGTAAGACTAAATAAAATTTAAAGTATTGTTAAATATTGATGTCTTATTAGAAATGTCATTTTACGCCAATATGTCTGTCTAAAAGTTTCTTTTACTAAATTTTTATGAAATTCTTATGAAAGAAATAAAGAGAATCTGAAGGAGCTTGGTTTGACGCTGTGTAAGCCGGAAGTATTGCGAAACTTTGTAGGTTCTACAAATGCGTCTGGGCGTTTTATTACAATTGCGAATAGTACCGTAAACTCGTAAACGCACATATACGTAATATGCGTGTCGCAGATGTTTCACGACCAAACGCATTAGAATACGCACGTTTATGGCTGTGCGTAAACGCAAACGCCTTTGTCGAAACGTGTTTACACGAACTTACGGCGAGCTTGATGATAGTCAATCGTGCGAAATATAGCGAATGTTTCAGCAATAAATATTTTTATTTCTACACCCGATAATAATAAAATACGATATGATATTGGAGGTCAATAAATGTCTGCAAAGTGTTTATTTTAATGTTCGTTGCGTAAAGTAATGTTGCTTATTCATCAGTTATGCATTATGTTTATGTTATCAGTAGTTCGTCGAAACAATCTGAAATAGCTTTATCTTGGTTTCGTACAATGACCCACGAAGGTTGCAATATGAAGATTGTTTATTATTCGTTGTAGTTTTTGGATGAAATTTCATTAATCTCAGTTAATATTGCTTTTAACGTGTAAACTATTAAATTATCAGCTCGTAGACTAACAGATGTTACGATATTATTCAATGATAAGTGAATCGATATCTTACGTATTGCACACGATATAATACGATACGACGATTATTTTATTATCACGTACGTTTTAATCAATCGGCATATTTATTTTTCGTTTATGTAAAATTTTACGCACCAGTATTTGTAACTTGTGTATTTCATGTACGTATGGGTATTTGGAAATGAAAAATGTCTAAAGTTGTAAATTTGAGTTACAATGTTGATTTAAATATATAGATAAATAGTTAACACAACTTTTAATTATCAGAATAAATCGTAATGAGAAACATTTTTCTCTCCCTATAGTAAAGTTATTTAAAAGTTTTATTAATTCCGTATCATTTAAGTTATTCTTTTATTTGATCTAGAGACAAAATACTTGTTTCTTTTATCTTCCTGTATATTTCAAAACTACCGGTTATCACAGTTATCCAATATTATACGTCATGTTCGTCTATCAGGCACTAACGTACTTTGTTTTACACGTGAAAATCAGAAAACCGATATAATTTAATTTATCTTCTTTTCATGCAATTTTCATGTATCGATTAGATCCTATCGCAGAGAACTCAAGACGCAAAAGGTATACTGGAAGTTGCTTAAAAGTTACATTCTTCCCTGGTTCTTATGTAATTTAATTTTTATCTTATCACGGGGTGGGATCTTTTTAAACTTGAAACTTATAATTATCATTAATGGTGCATTTATTACTTGCATGTACGTAGATACTACATGGCATGATTACTATTATGCTATTTAACTTTCATAGCACTGATGACGACAACATTAAGCGTGTTACGAGATAAAGTGTCTAAGGATAGATAGCGGTGTAATTTATTAGTGTAAAATATTTAACATTAGGATGCTAAGAAGTGCAGGTATTTTATCATCTTTTTTTCTACATGATAGAAACAGCGCTGATACAGCACTTAGATATCTAAGGGAATATAAATTAAGTCCCGAGAAGCATTCAGGTCACAGTGGGATAAGATCGAAAAATTATAAGTTACGTTTATTAGAAGGGGACCCGGGGTAACTTTCTCACAGCTTTAGTCGCGCGGTGCATGAACTTTAACGTTAAGTTCAAGACACTCTTGTAACAAACTCAAAGCTGTACGCTCATTACGTGCATCTAGCAAGCACAAGCCTTTAAATTTCTAACTTTAGCATCGGCTTAGCTGTTTAAATGGCACGGGAAACAGCACGACCACTTTCGTCTGAACACTGTGGTTTCTGTGGAATTGTAGAACAGATAGCAACTAACACATTCCTGTCATCGAGTATACTTCACCTAACACCAAAGTGCTAGATTAAGAACTTTCCATAACCGATCATTTTATTCTCCTGCCGCATCTTACGATAGCTTTATTTAAAAAATAAAACGGAACTTTTATATATTTCATTTATTTATTTTATATATGTATTTCATATAATTGAAAAAAGGAATGAGAGTTCGAGGAAGCTGTGAAGCAAAATCGAACCATCGTTATACATTTTCACAGGAAATTAGTTTTGTATATAATCGATATTTATTTTAATGATTTAACAATAAGCGTGATCTCTGTACCTAATTTCAAAAAGTTCGAAGCTACCAATGTTTCCCAAGATTTTTACGTTTATTCTTTGTAACATAAATTACCTAACAAGAAACGAACTGGGAATCTAATTAAAAATTCACGGTATTTCATAATACAGATATTTTTTTATTCATTCTTGTATCTGACTTATTCCATAAATCAGCGATAGATTTGAAAGCTTTTTTGCTATGTGGCGAGCAGAGATGCCGTGGCTTTAAAGAACGTACTCCATCGTGGCAAATCTTCTTGCACGCTCAAACTCCACTCGCAACATGCACGCGGAGATCTACACGCGCGTCTATTCTGGACAAAGACACGATGTCTCCGTGCCTGAGACGAAGTGACGCGTATCTTTGCCAACGCCACGAATACACACCCGAATCACGATAAAGGGATAGTTGTCATGAATATGGTTACGACTCTTGATCATAGTGATACACGAAGAACGTCAGTATCCGCTATTCACGACGCGCGACTAAGTTACGCCAAGATTCTCTTCTAATGTGTCAAACAATAATCGTAGTACCCAGGATAAGTTTTAATTAATAAATTACACAGCTTTCAATAAGAGAACGATACGTATTCAATCGAAAGGCAACCGTTTAGAATCATCTCAGCTACACCTAAATTCTTTTAAATATTTATTACTGAACGTAAAACGACATTCGATATATCGTATTTAATTACTTTAACTGTACATTTCGTAAAAACAGCCATAAATGATTATTTACCACTCGTTCGATTATTTCTCACACAGCCGTGTTTAGACAATGGCATCTTGCAAATTATATTTAGCTTACAAACATACTGAAATTAAAAGAACACCCTCGACAGTATCCACCTAAAAACGTTGGATGATTTCAATTTTACAGATTCAATAAGACGCCATATAAAGCGATTGCTTGTAGCCAGGCGTCGGTAATTGGAGGAAAAACAGCGAAACACGTGGAGCGACGCTAGAATTAAGGCAAAAAGCCGATGACTCTGGTAGGCCGAACGGGAATGCGGCGATGAAAAGTGCGGTGAAAAGTGTCACAAGCAGAAAGACAAGACGCGGCGCTCGGATAGTAAAGAAGCGATGCACGCGCTCGACGCATCGGTCTAACGGTAACTGCTTCCTTTTACGAGATTAACGATCGCGATCCTGTCGTTTTATTATCGAAAATCCAGCGGTGTAGCGCATCGCATCGAGTCACGGCGGATATGGCGATCTAATCTGCACGAAGACGTACGGCAGCCGGATTTATTCGTGGTTCAGCGATCCTGTTGAGCGCGAACCTGCACGTTAAGGTCCCTTATAGTCGTCCGGGCTCGTTGCGCGAAACTCTCCCAAGCTTATCGCTATGGTCCAGCTACGAAACCGGGAAACAAAACGGGCCCCGTTGTGCCCGCCACTTTACTGAAGTTACTAACAAGCCTTCTCTTCTCCTAGTATATACACCACCCCCGTCACCCTCCGCGTACACTCCTTCCTTACGTTTTGCCGGCCGAGCCGGCTGAAAAAAGAGTACCGACACACCACGAGCGGAGAGAAAGAGATTTATCAGCGAACCACCGCGAGACTAGCAACCCGATAGACGTGCAGATAGGCCGTCGTTTAAATAAATTACCCTCCAAAGGCTTGGCTGCCCTGAACCTTCTTCTCTCTTCTCTTCTCTTCGTTTCGCGTTCGCGCGAGCTTCGTCTTAGACTCGTTTTAACCACTTGCCACATACCTGTTGCTACACACCCCCTCGTGTTTCTTCTCGTTTGATCTACTTTCAACCATTATTTCACGTTGCTGGATTATCTCGCTGCTCGTCCTCGGTAATTGATATTCTCTTCAAGCCTGTTTTGTGGGCGATGAACGCTGGTTTGTCGGATTAGCAGTTGATTCTTTGTCGTCCATCTCACGCACATATTTAATGGTTAGGTTCGTTGAGAAGATTTTAAGTAAAAGCAAGTATTCCTTGGGATGGTTTTTTTTTAATTTCATACGAATAAGAATTTAAGGTGTTCAGGGTTTCCAAGGTTTTTAGGATTTGATAGAATATTGATACATGGAACGTGTTATTGTTGGACCTCTGACGAATGGAAAGAACAGGTTTTCGTACGACATTCGGAAAGATATTTTCATACGAAGAGCTAAGGATCGTACTGGCGTAAGTCAACTGTTACTTTTCATGAAACAGTGTTCTGCGTTTGTTATCACGAACAATTCACGTTGTTTCTTCAAATTGTGAAAACATGTCGCGACAGAAGATGAAATTATAATTCGATTATTCACGAAACTAAAAGAACTTAAGAAAAGCAAGAATTGACCTACATATTATTATATAATATCTAATTTCAGTTCTTAAAAAATGTCAAATCTCGACTTTCATCGCTGCTTTTCGATCCGACGTATGTTTCGCTGATTTCGAAATTCGGTCTTATGAAATAAAAGATCGAATGCTAATCTCCTTGCGCGGATTTCTCGATTTCTGAATGAATTACATTCGATGGAATATTTCGCCACTCCGCGTTACATAAATTTAATTTTAAGGGACTCAGTCTTTCCTCTGGATCTGCGGACAAGTTGCGGAGAATATTTTTCGCTTTATCTGCTTATCAGCTTGCTCCCCTGTTTTTTTTACCAATGTGTCGGCAGTCCCCGGCGCTGAAATTCTTGCATATTTCAACAAGTATTTCATTTTCATGTTCTTTCGCGGTGGCTGTCGGAAAAAATCGAGATACGGTTTATCTGTTTAGTGCCACTGTTAAATAAATGCTACTGTGACATTTAATCTGCGTTATCATTACGCTCGTGTAATCACTGCGTGTATCTTGGCAAAAAAACGTCGAGTATTATTATCAATTTTTCAACCTTAACGTGCATTGAACTGTATGACTAACTAATACATAGACAAACACTGTTAAATTTACATACACGCGAGCAATTATCATTTTTATGTAAGTCGCATATGTTTATTTGTAGAGTGTTAAAATTTAACGTATAATGGTCTTTGTCTATGATGTTCAGAATTAAAAACATTCGTGATGCATGAGATAGAACAATTACTATTGACAGGATTTTATACGTTTCTTTTTATATGATTTCATTTGTCGTATAATTGATAAAGAACGATGCACAATACACATATTATAACGAAAATTATGTTATAATTGAAACATGATATGTTAGATGTATAAAGAGCAAAATTTCGATACTTCATTTAAGGAAACGAAATCTTCTTTCGAAACATGAACTCAAATTACAGTAATCGCGACAATTAAATGTATTGGGTTGGTAACTAAGCGATTACGGATTTTGTCATTAGGTGGTATTGAACTCACCTAATTCGATTCAAAGCTGAATGCCAATTACTATACCAAAAACTACAGGTAATGGGTAAAATCTATAGAACTTTTATTATCCGATACAATGATCTTTAACTGTGTTTATTTATAACGTCTTCGCGTAAAACTGGAGATAGATTGGTAAGATTTGTAAATGATTAGATTTCCCCTATGTTTAAGCTTTATGAAGCCATAAAGTTTGAAAGCTGTGCTATTAAATAAGCGAAAGATTTTCTAGCAATTAACTGAAACGTTTCTCAGAGAGGGATGCATATAAATTTATTACTTCATCAAATTTATTTTATTCCGCGAATTAAGAAGCATAATTTCTCGAAGGGGTTAAAAAGGAAGTTAGAACGTTTTGCTTACGTTTCGTAAGAGTATTACAATCTGGAACTCGCAAGTCGTGCCTTCTGTATCTTCCACACGATTATAACAAGCGATACTCGAAATTTGTCTCTCTCTTACTACCTATCACGCGATATTTAACCGCTGGTGTCATTGTGCCGAACATACACAATTTTTTTGCTCTTTCCTCCGCTTCATTTAGCGATGAAGCGTTTAAAGAGAGAAACGAGATTGCTTGCGCGAGGTTATCGCAGTGGGATTACCAATAAGCGCCTTTTTCATTGGTCACGTTTGACCGATCGCATCTATTTTCCAGTAATTAACGCGTTAATTAAGATTCGTTCTTCGAGGCTTCGCGAGAGTGTCGATATGTGGGGCGTGATAAATGCCAAGTACGTTCGACATGCACCGAATTTCGGACGTTGAAAAGATTCTCAAAGCTCTTGAGTAATATTGGCTTGGCAACTAAGTGATTGCGCATTTTGTCAATACCACCTAATGACAAAATCCGCAATCACTTATTTACCAAGCCAATAGGTATTTCAATTATATGACCATGAATGTTCGTTTTTACACTCGCATTTTTACGTACACAGGCTGGTTCATCTAGTTTTAGGAATATTTCGCTCCTTTCTGATAATATTAAAAAATGTTTCAGGTTCAAGTTGAACGGTTTTGGGAGGAACGTAATTTGACGTGATCAGCTTTTTCGTAGATGAACGCGTAGAAGATATGCCAATGTTCTCTTCAAATCGACTCATATATTTTTGAATATTAGTCGATCCAGCTGGACATTCTCCAGATAATAGACAATATCTCTTAGATTAGTATAGTTCTGCGACATAAGTAGGTTAATACTTTTTTTTGGAAAAGATCCAACTGAATCGACCAATGTATCAAAAATATGCGATTTCGATTAAGAATGTCCTCTACGCATTCGTTTATGAAGATGGTAATTTGTTCTTGAAATATTCTTCGATATTATCAAAAACAAGCGAGATGTTCCAGGTAATAAAGTTAGGTGAATCAGCCAGTAGTATAACTAAAGGGATAGAACGTAGAGAAAAATTTGTTCCAACCAAAGAGAAAGATATTTTGCGAAAGATTTGCATTGAAAATACTATTTGTACAATTTTAGCAACTTTGATCGCGATAGATTATTACTCGTTAATAACGAAATAATGATAACGCTATAGTAATTTAACAACGCAATGAACCTTACTCAAAATGACTTTGGATTCCTTCAACTCTGACTCTGAACGGCTCTCTCATGATTCTTTCATGACTCTCCACAACTCTATAGCTTTTCCTCGAATCATATTGTACTTTTAAAACTTCGTAACCACAGTACACGTTCTTCTCCCAAACAATCAAACTTTCAAGCGGCACAGTGCATTTTAAAGCTCTACGTGACACCATCCAAAATCTTCACTTGCGTTCTTCAATTCACTCTTTACTCACAACCAATAATCTATTCCAGCACGAATATTCGTTTAGTTCTCAGTCACGATGGAAAGCTTTCTTAAAAAGTTCTCGACGATTATTTAAAAAATTAGGGTTTCTATTACCAACGGCACGTACAGCATTGAGAATTAATAAAAGATTATACAATTTGCATCTGAATAATACACTGTTCGTATCTATTAGAAGATGTTTCATACATTTGATACGAATTTATCGAACTTAGAAGATTTTCTCGTTTCTGTTTGCGGTCCTTAACAATCAATAAAGAAGATTACACCGATTTGAATCGAATTTGTACTTGGAAAAATAAGGTTCAATGTCGTTGTACGAAAGAACGTGAGAGAACTGTCAGTGTGCGCTACATTCGGTCGAAAGTTGTCTCGCCAACAAGAACTTGACATTGTATTTGTTCGTATGATACACAGACGCGAGCCAATTTTTATCTGTTGCGTAAGGTGCGAAACGATGAGCATTGCAAACACAAAGTATAACTCTTCCCGAGTTCTCAGCCTTGTGTTATTTTTAATTAACCAGAATAGGTCAAGGTGCGAGTCTAATAATCGAAACAGAGTTGTAAGAGTTTCCGTCTCGTTCGATTGGACAAATACCTCGTGACGAATAGTTGTTTTGTAAATACGTATACGCGTCGAACGACTGGAGAATTTTTCCAGATTTTTCTTATATGAGTCATATCCAGCGTGAACATTTCTATCGCTCGAACGAGACGAATTCTATTTCAGATTCGCTTAGACGATCGGATTACCGTGTTATACGATATTTTAATAGTTACGTCGATAGTACAGCGCATCGATTATCTAACCCATATCCTTGTAAAAATTACCCGTGGCTTGGCAAACGCAATACAATCCCGGCGATCTCGGTCACGACGGTGCGTTATTGCGTGATAACCTGCGCCAAACAACGTATATGTTTTATTCACACCTGCCACTTCCTCGTTATTTGTCTCCATAGAGATGGGCATTTTTCTTTTAACAGCGAATGTAACGATACGATAATAGTACAGATTGTAACATATTCGCATATGCAAGGATAGGTTGAGATTCGTTTTTGAAATGTGCGGTAAGATATAGGTAGTTCCATTTATAGATTCTATGTTCCAATAGATTTCGGCGATGTTCGATATGAGAAAAATGATCGCAAACGCAGTGAACGTATTGTCTCGTTGAACTTGAGAGGTGGGATCGTGGTGATACCGGATATGTTAAAGTCATGTGAATATTATTTTTGTAGTAATAATAATATTGTAATATACATGACGATATAATATGTAGGTGTATAACGTTATAATTGTAATAATAATAATAAATGTTGACGCAACTTTGACATATCCTGTATCGGAAATTATACGAGCAAGTTATTTATATTATGGACTTAATTGAGTTATCGAGTTTTCAATTTCTGTATACACGTATCTTTATGTATTATATTTTTATCTAGTTTCGATTTTTTGAAGAAATAAGGTGAATTTTAATACAAATTTTAAGGTCAGCTTTATATGTTATGTTTTGATACTAGTTAATGATTAAAATGACGAAAGTATCGTTATGGGAAACCGGAAAGTGCAGCGCAGCTACATAGTCTTACGTGTACCATCATTTATGTACCTTGAAATAACATTTCTTTTGTTTTCTTTTCGCATGCTTTCTACTTACACGACGGATCGAAATCCGGTTTTGTGTAAACTTCAATGTTTTATGTCTCCTGTACTCATAAAATATTCTTATATTTCGTACGAAAGATTTTGGTTTCGCGTAATACTTGAAGGAAAATTTCAGCTATATTTAAATATAAATTATAAATATTGATTTATTTGTTAAACGTTATAATTTAACGAATAATATACGGTATAAATAATTTATTATAAATATTGTATTTAATCACTATTATATCATGAACGTTTTATTGAAATAATATAAAGAGTTAGCCGAAATTAAACTCAAGTAGAAAAGGATCGTCTGTTGCCAGACACGGCGGTACACGTATGACTCACTCTATGCTCTATAAATCTTCGTACTTGCATTATTTACAAACCTTATGCATCAAACATTTTTTATATTAATAAGATCTTTATAATTACGTAATTAATGTTAATAAAAAATATTTATTAATTTATAAAAATGTAATAACATGTAGTTTTAGATCCATAATCCTTTAACACCTGCATCCATATAACGATACAGATAAAATATCTCACGCGTATATTTTCCAATATTTATGATCGTTATTTCGTGTAAAGTGGAAGTTAAAGGTATTTGGTTTTTATGTAGAAAATCGACGCGATGTTACAATTTTACGACGATGACGAATTCGATAGTTTCGTATTTTCAATTCAAACAGAATTATTATTATACGTTTGCACGTATATGAAGTAGGCATATCATTAAAAATATAAAAAGAAAGATCGTCGAAACATCGCTGTGAAATTCTACATTTAACATGGTGAACGAGCAAACTGATTTTCACTCCGTTTTAAACGAGATGTTTTGACTTCTCATGAAAAGATAAACGAAATGTTTCATTAAAGCGACAGATCGCATGAAATAACACGTGACGAAATATTTCGCCCATGTACGAGATTTTAATATACGTAAATTTGTACGACGATGACACGCATGTCATACACCAGGTAGAATAAAGCTGCTAGTTAAATATTTCGAATTAATTCTTCCTCTATAATGGATAATTTACACAATTTTAATCAAACGTTATAGCTACCAAAATTTTTTAGCAGAAAAATTGTAAATCTCGACCTATAATTAAAAATTACCCAAAAGCATAATAATTATAATAGCTGAAGCGATTGCGACTAACTTAAAAAAGAAAGCGTCGCGTCGTACATCTTTCTGCTATCTATCGAGTTGGACAATTTTTTTTTCAACGTCATTGTTCTCCTTACACATTATTCAAACATATAGATACCTTTTAAATACTTGATTTTGGTGTTGAATAAATTTTACTACCTTGCGAGTATTCCACGACTTTTACGAATAAAGTACTTCCTCTCCTCCCCAAAAATCCGCAAAAGGAAGCGCCATAAAGAAACGAGGGAAAGAGCAGGTTTAAATTATATCTAAATATTTTTTCTGCACGCTACGACTCTTTTTATTCGTTGAAATTTTTAATCCGACCTTCGTTGTGTGTTAATCAACGATTATTAAATTAAGTACCACGAATGCAACCCGTATCGCAAATCATTAAGTTCTCAAAACGTGGGCTGTCCGAACGTCGTGCACGCTTCGTTATTCCAGCGTATCCGAACATAATAAATCGCGCACGAGTAATTGCAACGTTCGTAGAGGTGTTTTGTCCGAAAGCATTAATGACTCGTTGCAACCCTGATGCTGGCACGTCTCGCGTTCCTTTCGCTTCCATCAGTCTCCCCGTTCGTAATAAGACGCAGATGCTGGTTGACTCTTATTATTAACCCCTTCCGCGACCGGTTGCTCACCTCCGAGTGGACTTCATCTAGCCAGACTTGCAATTACGCGGCCGCGTATTGGCTTTAAGGCCACGATAATTGACTCGACTCACGATAAGGTTTGACAAAATTCTAAAGAAACGGCACCTATAATATAATCCTGGGTATTTTTTTAATTGGCTTTTCTTCAACGCTCTCTTCGGTCATTTGCTTTCGAACGCTTGAGGCGTTGCTTTCCTCTTGTTGTACTTAATCAATACTTCGCTTGAGATTGCTACCAGTTATCGATGGTATCCAACGTTATTTGCGAAAGAGATGAAACAAAGAAAATTATGGGGATATACATATACGTAGCACTGAATATGGATGATGCAGATCTTCGACTTTTACAAAAGTTCTTTTCACGTTGGTTCTATATACTCGCTGTTTTTAAGTATTCGGTAATAAAGTCGCTCGGAATGTACTTTCATGGAATTAGAATGTTATTAATTAAACGATCTGTGCATTGTTTTTTCTTTGTTCGTGGTAGATCTCATTTAAAGCTATCCATTTATTGTCGAATAACGACGTCTTTTCTATTGCCCAGTTTCGCTAATCCGTTTTATTAATTTCACGATTTAATATCCAGTTAGAAACGTATTTGCCTGAATACAGCGCAATTTTTCGCAAAAGCTTGTTATAGATGAATATCCTTCAGGTTCGAAGACATTAACAAGCTTCCTTTTAAATTACGATTTAATATGATAATTACACGCGTTATTGCCGAGTTAATTTTAGCAACAATAAAATCTATAAACGCGAGAACGCAATGAAAGATGAAGCTAGTTCATCGTGCGTTGAATTTCTCGCATTAAATACCTGTCACTAAGCGAGCGAACCGTTCGGAACAAGTGAGTAATTGAAATCCATGTAGCAAATTGAGTGCGCATATCGTAGCAAATAGTATCGTTTGCTCTTCGACAGACGGATATACCATTTTTCTACGTGGTTAATACGTTACGACGCCTCGCTATGCAAATTCGATCTGGACTTTAATTTAGAGCGTACGAGTAATTTTGTAGCACGATGAACTGGTTTTGATAATAAATTTTCGTTCGCGCGTAAATCGTGGCTGATCTTCGTATTTCGCAGTAACTCGTGCACGTATCAAGTATGTATGTAAATTAGTTGTTTCGAATAAGCGATAAGCATTACAGCGCGCTTGCTTCTTTGCTGAATCGTAGTGCACACAGATCCATATCGTCTTTTCTTGCGTATGACTTTTACTATCTCGTTATTCGTGTGCGGCTTGTCAGTGTATTTCGATACGTCGTCGAGTAATTTCTTTATGCAAATCGATTCCTGAAGAGAGGGCTTTTACAGAGCTCTTATATATATATATATATGTTTTTTCTTTTCAGTGATAAAGTTGATCGATGATTAGACTTCTCAGAATTCATTGCTTGACCAAACTTATAGAGAGATCCTTTCTGTTAAATTAATTATTGTTAACAGAATCCCTAGACGGTCTCAGGACACTGATAAATCTTATTTTCTAGATATCATACGGTTATTATCGATTAAATGTAACGAATGTTCGTTTTCTCTTAAATGAATATTTACTAACGAAATTGCTCAAAGTTGTAACATCGAAGCATAACACGATAGCAATTCAGAGCATTGTATGAAGAAGTTGAAGGAATTTTCTCCATAGTCATAGATCAATTTTCTAAACATCCACTGAAAGTCTCTTCAAAGTCTCTTCGAAATATCAAATCTCAATCATTCGTAATTTTTCTCATCGCTCGAAATCTCTCTATCTTCCTAATAAAATTTCAATCAAAGAGAAACCCACGAAACAGATGCAAATATCGGTAAGCTATTCGTCTAAATCGCAAGCAAAACGATTCGAGACTTCTGTATATGGCTACTCTATCGTTTTTTCTCGGCAGTCGACTCGCTGGATCCAGTGTCACGGGTCGCAGGATCATTTACCATTAATCTAACGATATCTGCCGCGATTACTCCGTTAAGATTTGTTGGTGGCACGAAAGATTTATTTAATCGTCCGCACGAATAAATTTTCTCATCGCCGTTCTTTCTCCACCAGTCCAGGACGATTACATCTGCAACTCGTAAGTCTCCGGCTAAATAGAGAAGGATATTAATCCTCGTTATAGAGGATCTCGCGTGAGACGACTAGCAACTCGTGTAATCGTCCACGAACGCTCGGAAACCGATACCTGTTTATTATTGAAACGGTAATACGCGTAAGAATGCGTGCCACGGTAGAATTTTCTTCTCCTGCCTCCTTTTCAGTTCCTCTGGCAATTATTAGCAGACGGGTTCGGTGTTCGTTGGCGATATTTCCTCGGCATTTTTTCGTCAGTTTTACAATTTGCAGCGCGAAACAGGTTGCCTCGAATGAGATGCAAATGAAGGGGACGAGCTCGATTGCGTTTTATTAACTCAGCTGCAGGTTCTCATGAATGACAGACGCGGCACAGCGAAATTGTAGGATATGGCATATGTAAATGTTTCAATGATCTGGATATAGGTACATAGTTATAACGTGGTAGTTAACGGAGAAGCGATGGGATGATTATTTATAATTCTGTGTACTCGTGCTTAGGTGACTTCTGTGACGATTAATCGTAGAAACGAGCAACGTAATTATAGTTTATTTGACTGCTCGAAAAGCTCGCTCGGAGAAGCAAGTTTTTAACTTAAATTCTCGTGGACATAAAGGTTCTTGATATCTTTTATATTTTCCTTTATTTTACGATACAATGTATTACTTGACTGGACCTAAGTTTCTAGTATAGCGTGAATCATCGCGTTGAAATAAATCCTAAGTGTATATTTAAAATAGATTCGGCGGAATAAAATAACTATCCTTTACGATAAAGAATATACGGTTATCATAGCTATAGAGAAAATCAGCGTGATTTTTTTAAACGTTAAATATCCGAGAATTTGGTTGCATCTTGGATCTCAGTTTGATCGAAAATTTAGCTTCTCTTCCCATCATCGAAATTTCGAACCTTGGAGAATATCGTTGATTGTCTGTAAAACGAATAATTGGCACTGTTACAATCGCAGAAAGATCAAGATCAAGACTACTTAACGGATTTAACACCTCACTCTCGCTCCTCGGATTAAACAGTCCAATTTTATAAAGTACTTCCTTCTAACGTCTCAATAACTCGGCCACAAAGGCACGCTAATACTCGAACAATATTCTCCATTTATCGTGGGCATTGTTGCAGCTTGGCACATTCAAATCGTCTGAACTTTCTCTTCCCTTTTACGTCCAGCACTTATCGATCAGGTTCATACAGATAGACGTCTGCCAAGTCGTAAATTCGCCCAACAAGTTACCTGTTAACAAGTTTGAATCATAGTTCTACTTACTCGGTCGCAGATTCCATGGGGTGAACTTTGATATCGCAAATGGTTAACATCAAGCAGATAAGAAAGAAAACGTCAGTCGAACAACAAAGGATTAGCGCGAGGCGAACGTTGAACGTTTATTGAAAGGTAAAGGTAGAATTTCTTATACATGTCAGACGATACAGATTTATGTCGATACAATGAAGAAGCATAAGCCACTGCTTATCCGGGCACTTTGGTCTATCTGAGATAACAATAAACATTAAGATATTGCATTAAAATATAGGAATAACAAACGTTGTATCAAGGTATAAAAATTAATGACAAATTAGTAATTAGAAAAAACAGTCACTACCTTTTTATAGAATCTGCGGGTTATAATGCTAAAGTACTTATTGTAGAAAACGTAGCAATAATATATTTACTATTTAAATTTTTTAGTTCAAAATTAATTCTATTAGTTTAGGAGATATTAATATATTTCAAAAGTAAAAGAACTAAAAATACTTCTAGTTTGACAATTACAAATGGCTTTATTATCGCATATCGACTGGCGAAAATCAATTTAACCGCATTGCGATACTATATGTATTACAAATACGACGATTATAAAGAACAGCATCGTCGCAACTCGTTCGTTCCTTCGACGATCATCGAAAAACTTGACGAGTAGGGAGAACCTCTGAAGAATACTTATAAAAGAATTCTTAAAATACCATTCTTAACCGTTCGAATAATATTCTTTCTTTGAATAAATTGAAACAAACGAAAATAGAAGAATTAGGAAACAACAGAGGGAATATATTAACAACTTTGAATAATATAGCCATTTAAACGAATAGCGGAAGTATATCCGGGAAAGATTAGACGTGAAATCGTCAATTTCTGTATTATACGCTATGTTAGTATACGTATCGGTAATTTTATAATTAAAATTTATTTTGTATCAAAATGTAGCAAGTGTCTGGATACTTTTGAACGACAATGTATCTGCATTTAAACGCTCGATTTTGATGTTTGCACGGTATCATCTCACCTTAATGGATGTTTGAACGAGTCAACGAAATGAACGACGAGCTTAGGTTAGGCTTGATTAATTCGTCGATCGGTACTCGGTGTTGCAACCATCTTATCCCGTGCGAAGGTTTAAAAATAATCAGTGGCAGAACTTGTCACCGACTTTCTCTGCTGTCTTAGAAACAGCACGCCCGGCATTCATTGGCGTGGCGGCGTGCAACGCCGATGGAACCCGTTGCGCTTCCGCCTCTCGTCCCTGTTTGACATTCGTCGACTTGTACCACTCGGATCCGTAAAAATAATCATCGAAGGACTATTTGTCTTTACATTCGCTGAAATAATCGTGGAATATTTGTCTTCTCGGAAATGGCACGCTTACGATTATATCGTGTATGGTCTGCGATTTTTTGATCGAACCTTTTGCTTAAGTTTGGAAAAAATCGGTAAGTTGAAGGAATTTATAAAGCGACCAGTACTTTGGAATAATTTATTTTCTTTTTACGTTTATATTTTAATAGCGAAATAATCGTTAAACGTTCGCCTTTTTGGAAATGGCATGCTCATATTTATACTATGTATGGTCTACGACTTATCTATTGATCCTTTGGCTAAGTTTGAAAAACTTGGTAAGTTGGAGAAAATTTGTGTTTAACTCGTGTTAACGTGTATCCTTATATATAGCAAAAATACTCGTTGGCTGTGATTGTCCGTTTTCGTTTTAATAAAAATAATCGCGAACTGTTTGCTGTCTTGGAAATGGCGCGCTTGGCATTTAGTACTATGATAATAGAACATGGCGACAGAATGTGTCCGTTTTCTTCAACAGAATTATGTACGCGTTGAATTTAAACAGTATTGTCCCTATAATTCTGAAAATATTCTAAAATTAGTTGTTCTTTTATCTCTCTGATTTAACGATACATTTGACGTTTATTCGCGTATAATACGAAACGTTAATAGAGAACTCGCGGCATCCTCGAATTCATTGGCACAGAATAGTCACGTTTGTGAAAGAGATTATTGGCTGTTTGCATTCACATTTGCAAAAATAATCGCCGACTGTTTGCTGTCTTAGAAACGGTATTCTTGGTATTCGCTGGTGTGATGCAGCATCCGCGTCGCACTTCTGTCCGTTTTATCTGTTCAGAGTTCGTCGATTTACGGTTATATCTGCATTTGCAAAAATCTATCACCGTATCTGTGAAAGTAATCCAAGACTTGTTATCTTCTCTAGTATTCGAAAGGTATTCCATGCTTATTCGTGTCACTGTGTTAGACTGATAGCATTTGCACTTCCGTATTCTCTTATTTCATGTTTCCTAACAACGTCTAAATCAACATCTAAATTTTGCAGAAACGTTGCTTTCGTATTTATCTTTCTATTTATAGAAATAGTTTGGATTCCTTATCTCCTTTGATATCGGTATACACGTGGGGAGTTGATCGAGTGCGTTGTATCTATCGACGAAAGCATTTCAATCTATAGAAGTTATTGCCAACTATTTGTTTTTCTATTCATCGAGATAATTACAGCTCTGGGCGATCATCCACTGAGATAATCTATGCATTCGTAACGGATTTCATTGAACCTACGCGTTTCCTTTGCTTGCAATTTATTGCGCTACAACAATCGAGCTTTTCGTGAAAATAATCGCAGATTCGTTATCCTCTCCGTTATCTCAGAGACGGTATTCTTGATATTCACGGAAATAATCGTCGATTCGTCGTATTAATGTCTTAAATTATCGATATATTTAATCTTGTTTATATATGATAATACAGATATTTAAAATGTCATTATACTTGCTATATAGAATAAATATGGAATAATTGGAATTAGAATCGATAGAACTGTAATATCAATTCTGTATATAATTGTAATACAATTTTAAATGTTATAAAATATTTATTTAACATCGAATATTACAAAATTAACTTATAATTTCTACGGAAAATAAATTTCGCTACCTTTTACTGTGCAATATTTAAAATTTTATACAAAGGCAGAATAATAACTACGTAACAGAGAATTTTTCTCAACAGAAAAAGATCGGAAAATTACAAATTGCTTTAAGTATGTCTAGAAATAATACATAGGCTATTAAACCTCCCATTTTTATATTCATGTGCAAGAAAAGATTTCAAATTTTTAACGAGAACTTAAAGTAGGGAAATTACCATAGCACATTCTGCTTCAGGAAACAAGATCGATTGCTATGTGTTTTAAACGAGCATTTGTTACCATGTAGACGTAACCTACAAATAAGGCTAGTCTGTACTATTAAAAAAATTCAGGGTTTCTCAATGGTTGCATACAAATACCTTGCACGCTTGCTCTATGTTGAATCAAGTTTGTACCGGCGCGGTAGTGGAGCGCATTTTAGAATGCACGTGCCGGTGTATATACGTATCCGTTTCGCATTCATTGCCAAAGGAGATCCAGAGATATATTATGGCCGATAAAATGTCATCTCGCTTTTATCCTATGAAATTTTATCCGATGAAAGAGTTCTGCAAATTAAACGGCAGCTCAATTACGTTTGAATTTTCTTCCTATTTTTTTGTGTTTCGGCTATCCTTAACGCGATATCCTTAACGCGTTGAATAGAATTTCATGAAATTCTTCTGTTATCTCGACCTCTTTAGAAGTTAAAGTTCACAGAAAGATGTATTCTTTTTTTTGTAAATTACTAAAAAAACAACGTAAATTATTCCTGTAATTTTGTAAATTATCTTTCTAAGAAATACGCGATATCGAGCGTCAAGATTAACTTTATTTTGTATGTTTAAGAATAATAATTGTTGACGGTAAAATAAGGCCTGAAATAATTCTCGAGTAGAGACGTCCGTCAGCAAAGACACGTAGTCCGTCAGATTACTTGATAATTTTATATATTAAATTGCCGTGTTGTAAAAATTAATCGAATGTAATCGCCTTTTTCGTAATGTTAAAATATTGATGTTAAGGTTTCTTATCATTGAAAGTATTTAAATGTTGAAATGACGATGAAATAAAAATTTAGATTGCTTAATACATAAAAGAATGCCATCTAATTTTAGGCTTATATAAATCAAAGATAGTTTACAATACAACTTTTACATCTGTGAAAGAAGAAGAAGAAGACCGGAGTTTATATTTAACTTTTGAAATGGAAGAGAACTTCATCTCCAACAACTTAATAACATTGATGTAATTAAACAAAAGATCCGATTAAGTAGCGTTATGATAGTGAAGAATAAACTTCATTAAAAAAAGAAACGCGGAGGATGAAGTTGCTATCGTATTTTATAATATCATGAAATATCGAACGTAACTCGATGCTACCACCCAACCAGGTCTTTATTGGTGTTCTGTCGCGTCTTACCTAATTGATTTTTACGATCTCCATCCGTTCCTTGAATATAAAACGATCTTTCGAAACGCAGACAGCGTCACAATTTCCATCTTGGCTAAATATAAATCGCGACTTTATTTATTCTTGGCAACGAATCGACTTTTGCCACTATCGAGCCCTCGCATTATATTTTCAAGATGTGTCGATGAATATTCAAATGCGTCGGTAAATTGTTATCTTCTTTCCTTCGATCTTGTTTTCACGGTAAAAAAAGAAAGAAACGAAGAAAAAAAAAGAAGAATAAAAACGAGTTTAATAAGAGCAGAATGTGTCAATTGTTTATTGTCGATAAATTCCAAAGTAGGCTTCTTGCACAGGAAAATGAAATATTCATAAGCATCACTTTTTCAACACGTAATAAATTGCCGAAGAAATCGTTTCTTGTTGGTGAATTGACTCATCATATTCCTTGCAGTGTGGTATACGTAGTATAAGTCACGTAATTGAAACGAACCGTATGTTTACTTTGATCACAGAGAAAAACACAAAGTTTGTTTTCCTGTAATAAATAGCGATGTACCGATAGTTCAATAAAATTTTATGTACGGAATTATTATACGCATGGAGCTCTATTGATTTAAATATATCCAACGAGAAATTGATTGATTTTTGCCAATGAAAGATACGAATTTTATAATTATCTTAAACTTTAATATCGTTAAATACCGTGAAGCGATACAGATATTCGACGATGTCGTTTAAGGGCGTAGAAATTGGTATGATTAGCGGTGATTAGATCGTTTGCAGTTGTACGTTGTTTCAATGGAGATGCAGCTTTATCTTTTAAGAAAAGTTATATTACAAAGACTGCTGCATGATAACGACTGAATATTTTTAATCGTATGTATAAAAATAAAGAATAGTATAGGGTCTATGGCATTTTAATTATTTCAAACTTATAAAAAAAAACCTCTTAATATCAGTGATTAATTTTGTCTTGATGAAAATGCAAAATAAAAAGACACAATTTGTAAAAATTTGTGTATCCCATAATCATTAAACGAGATAGACGTCTCATTAAACATTTAATCTTTGAGCATGTTGCTACAACGTTCCTGTATAAGAAACGTTGGAAAAACGAACCACGTTGTAGATACATTATAGCAAAGTCATGGGAAGATGAATGTCGCTACATCATTCAACTTTTTTTCTTCGCCATTTCCTTCTCACCTCAATCAAATAAGAAATGCAACCCCGTGACTCATCTCATTCCAGGTAAAACATTCGGTAAAAATATTACTCTATCAGATACCTTATCTTGTATTCAATTATCTTAAGTTGCATCTAATGAAAAAGCGAATAAATATATTTATTATATTAGTGTTGGTCATTCCTTTCCTTTTTTTTTTCTTAGTAGCATTTCTGTTTTGCAATAATAATATGTTAGATACTACGTTCAATAGCATGTTATATACCTTATTTTGTATTTAATTATCTTCAGTTGCATCTGATGAAAAACGAATAAATATGTTTATTATATTAGTGTTGGTCATTCCTTTCCTTTTTTTTTTTCTTAGTAGCATTTCTGTTTCGCAATAATAATATGTTACATACTACGTTCAATAGCATGTTATATTCGATATCAATCATTTTCTCAATGTAATATAGAAATTAATTATACGTTTATGTGGAAGGAGTACTTTTACAGAAGTTTATGGGTAGAATAGAATATTCGTATAAACTTACGAGTTACAATAGTTTAATTTTTAGAATTAATCGTAGGGATAATTTGAAAAGCATCAATCGATCTTTCGACAGCTATTTTCAAATAAGACGCAACTTTCTTTACTACTTTTTTCCATACCTTTTATGATTCTCGAAATATCTTACAAGACAGAAAATTCTTCATTTTCTTTGAGAAGCGACTTCATCCCTGTGACATCAAAGAAAATGCAAGTTTACGTTACGGATGAATTACTTACACGCAAACATTTATAAATTCTTTTCTGCTTCTCTGAATTTTCGAGTTCCTTAACTTTCCGTGTAAGATGCCTAAATTTTATCAACTGCGCCTCTAACATTTAATATCGCGTTTAACAGCTTCCGGAAGAGCAGAAAGTTGGTGGAAAAGTGGAAACTTTGTGATCGTACATTATTTGGAGAAATTTAATGTTGCCGCGGTCCCCTGCAAATTTTTAATATTTCAATTTCTTTCTCGTTTCAGAGAGCCAAAAGACTTGTAACGTGATACTTTCCAAAAAATGTTAACACAAAATTAAAGTACAAAATCATGCACATTAGAAACAATTCTTCCTCCAATACTAACAAATCTTCTAACAACAAAAGATGCTATTAAACGTCTAAGTGAAAATAACCCAAAATGACCGCCAAAATGCGATAGTGTTAAATATTACGCATTTCGATAACGTTTTTCTGTTTGTTTTGATCATTAAATGATAAAGCGATAGAACCTTTGTGAAAGTGTACAAAATCCTGAATCATTCAATAATCTTAGAGATATGCTATAAGCTGTAATATCTTTAAAGTGATAGACGTTTTACGTCGTATGTAGAAACGTAGGACTTAAGTCGTGACAACTCTTATCTGATATAACGCCAAGTAGAAATTATTGCCTTTTCAAGTAGGACATTCATCTACAATTTGCGCTTTTCTTCAGTTTCATACGCATCGGTGCTTGAATATTGAATATACATCAAACGAAAGTCTTGCGCGATCGAAGGAGATTTCTCTATGGAATCGCGTTCTAAATTGATTATCAGATAATATGATCGCGAGTGAGGATATCTTGACAAGCAATTGAAGATCGAAATTTTTTAAGAACAATAAATAAATATCCATTTGTACTCGTTGATTTATTGTTTTATGGATTTCAACGAAACGTTTAAAACGATTTCAAACGATTGATCAACATTTCTGTATAATAACATTGAACGTTTAAAACTTGCAACTTCAGCCAACCATCTAATGATCGTAGGTCATAAATTCTAAAAATATAACGCTAGAATCAATCGCTAGTTAAAATCCAGATCTTTTATTTTCTACGATTTCGAAATAGAAAATTGCGTATGAAAGTGCTTTTTACGGCAAATCAAGTTGATGAAATAATTTTTACAAGAGGTGTAAGTTTTAAGAGGTGTAAGCACGAGCAAACACGAACTCGTAGATTTTCGATTTTAAAAATATCACGCGACCGACCGAAACTCGGATCTTTCGTTTCTCATAGCGTCGAAATAAAAAAATAATTTTCGTCCAAGTAATAATTTCGTCGTGACAAGCGTAAAACAATCTCGTGAAATAACTTCTACAAGATCACGAAATACGCGTTTAAAACGAACAGACGTGAATTAAGATTAGCAGAAGCGAAAAAAGAAAAATGAACGATTCGCTGTACTTGGTTTAGGCAGATAACTGGCGAACGACTAATGGCGAACAATCGGAACATAAGGAGATAAAAGAAAGGTTGTTGACTCGGTCGGATCGGTGATGCATCGTCGATGGAATGTTTCTCGAGGTGAAAAAATAATGGCGTGGTCGTGGTGCGATAACCTAAGTTGCAGTTTATCGGTGTGTCGTGCAATTAGTTTTCGATCAACGGCCGATTAAATAACTGCATGGACAGCACGATTCAACGAACAATACCAATTTTTTTCACCGTGAAATTTTTTCTTTGCGCGTCTACGATTCACGAGGAAGGGGAAATTGATACTTCGATACGAGGTTGGGTTACTGAACGAATTAAATGGTAAATCGTATAAAGTGATACGTGAAAGTTCGCGATCTTTGTTAAGATTTGTTTATGGATAATGTATAGCTGAATGTATCTTACGATTATAATATGAAATTTTCGAAATAAAATTCATAACCACGGTAGAAAAATAATAATGGATCATTGAAAGTTTATTGCGAGCTTTTTTTACGGATAATCTATAGCTATAGCCTACAATTATACTTAAAATATGGCGCTTTGGAATTGTGAGAGTGATAACTACAGCTGAAGAATAGAAATGGATCGGTGAAAATTTATTCTAATTTTTCCCGATATCTTTTATGGACAATTTATAGTTGGATATATCTTATAATTACTAAATATTTAACAAATCATGGGAAGAAAATTAACAACTGTGGAGTAGAACAGCGAATCATTGAATAATTCATATGAATCTTACTTTTATTAAGCACGTTCCATTTATGCCATTTTTTTAGTATTTCTCGCTATCACTTCGCAATTTCTTATGTGTTTTATCAGTTCCTTAATCCTTCAAGATTGTTAAGAGTGATAAGAGGGTTCGTGGACCATTAAGTGTTATATAAACATCGATAAGATCATAAGTATCACATTACTTTATGAACTTCATTTATCACGTTATAAAAATACAAATTCTTTGGCATTAGTAATGATGCCAGTTATTATTGAGATAATAATCTGTCGAAAGTTGATATCTTGTATCGTGAGAGGCGAATATAAGGTTCATCAATTTATATAAAAATTGATCTTAATTAAAAATTCCTCACGAAATCATAGTAAAAGATCTAGATACGTTATCAAAAAATTCTACGGAAATATTTAAGTTAGATCAACTAATCAGATTTATTTCTAAATTTTCTAACTTTCAAAATTTTTACATCTCTAAATACAATTGGAAGCCTGGAGATCAGAAAATCATATTTTTAGTAATACGTGAGAACTAAAGTTTGTAATAGTTTTTATTTTCAATTCGATAATTTCCATCACACAAAATAAGGATATATCGCAAAAAGGGAAAAAATCCATCGATTTCCTTTTAATATATTTATATACATTTCCAGCCGTATCAGTTTAATGGAATCTATAAGGCACAATCTATTTGTAGCGAAGTATTTCAACCTTTCATTGAAGATGTAATTGATTTATGTCTCATGAATTCTCTGTTGCTTCATCTATTCCCATTGAACCGTAAAAATAATGTTAGCATGCAACTTTCTAAAATATTTTCTAGACACGCTGTGCATTATATCTTTGCTAGTCGTGACTGTCAACAGTTGCAAAATTTAAACAATACCTTTACTTTAAAATTCTCGTAACAATCCCTTGAGGCGTCCCTCATAAATCTCCTCCACCTCCGCCGTTTTCAAGAATGCCCTATGCAAACTTGCGTTCAATAAAATCTTCACTCTCAAACCATATTTCATGATGCTCTTCCCCGTGCTAATTAATTTTATTTTTATTCTAACAAATTGCTGCGTTCGTGAAAAATTATATTCGAAAACCAACCATTCATTTCAATGTAAATCTGATCGATTTTACACACACGAAATCGAATAATGGCACTTTTGAAAGTTTCACGAAACATAAATCGGTGTCTGTTAAAAATTGCTACGATTTATTTAAAATCGAAACACGTTTCACTGATATTCCACATTTTTTTGGTCAAATATATCATTTAAATTTAATGTAACTTAAACCTAAGATTTGAATAAAAATTTCTTAAACGTGTGACATATTCCTAATAATATATAGTTGTATAAGAAATCAAATAATTTAATTCTACAGAAAGATCGTAATTTAAAATATTAATTTTTAAAATTCAGCTAGGTATTTCTTTTATTTGAAGCACAGAATTTCGCTTATAAAAATATCTCGTAAAATCTCCTTTACACGCAATGATCCCGTTTATTTGTCTTACCACGTAAAGGAGTATTCTACTGGAAACATGTGATCGTGAAAGATGAAAGAGGAAACGCGAAAGAAGTTTGTAGATTTGCAGGGAAGCGTATAACGGTGAAGTAAAAATAGTAAATATTTTCTCGGCCGAGTAGCCCACGTGTAAATAT
The DNA here is from genome assembly GCF_014825855.1 of Bombus pyrosoma. Taxonomy (NCBI): domain Eukaryota; kingdom Metazoa; phylum Arthropoda; class Insecta; order Hymenoptera; family Apidae; genus Bombus; species Bombus pyrosoma. Next base: position 14,815,555 of record NC_057776.1, read on the forward strand.
ATATCGTCGCCCCACACGTAATTTGTTGCTAATCAATTAGAGCCAGGATCTCGGCGTTGATTGGCCAACCTTCTTGTAGCAGTGAAGGCGATAAATCTGTCACGATGAATTGCGAGGCTGCCCTAACTCGTGGGTCAAGTAGTCACGATTTAGACTGTGTCGGTGTATAATCGGACAAAAATAATAGGCCGCATTTACAATAGGGGCACAATAGAATTCGTTCTCCGGACGACGACTGTACTTGCGTGACGTTGAATCGCGTCCCGTCAACGCACGTGTGTCCAAATAGATACGAATTGATTCGATACAGGTAATCCACGATCCATTTCTTCCTACTTTCTGATTGATTTCAAAGCAAGAGATTGGAATTCATATATTTATGTTAATGCTTGTATGGTTTTAGTAATTTACGTATCAGAATATTTGAAGCGAGGGTAAAAAATATCAACTTGCAGAAGCAAATTATCTGTTGCTTTGTTATTTATTAGTTTGTTATTATCGATAACAATTATCTGTTGTTATTTTACAAATAATAATATCAGTAGGTAAATAAGTATTTATTTCATCATTCGTACATTTCAATTTTTTTTGGAATGTAATATATATAGTATAAGTTTAATAATACAACAATAGTCCATGCAATATGCAAAAAAAAAAACAAAACTGTAATACTATTTGGATAGTCGAATAATCCTCCTTAACATGCAAATAATAACATACTTCTTTTTTATCCCCTTTATTAAATGTTCTTAATTGTCGAGTACAATTAATTACATTTTTCTTTAAGAGACTAAAAAGAATCATGCGGATTCCGATATAATTATCAGCAGACGCTGGAATTTTCTATTGCTGTCCTATACGTGTATATTTGTAATTTGTTAGTGTGCGAGCATGAGTACACCGGAGCAGTGTAATAATAATACATAGGGAAAACAATTTTGTTTTGTGTTAAAGCTAAATTAATTGTTTTGAAACAGTCTTCTATTTCACATAACTATCTCAAATAAGATAACCAATTATTTGATTTCCGAATGTCGTATTTAATATATAGTTCAGTCGTAAATAATACAGTTGTGTTCTATAACGTAATAGTATTTGCTCTGAGAATCGTTTTAAATTACCTCCGCATTACGTGTCTGACCTGATAGGCGTATTCACTGTGTGAGGAAATCTGTATTCCTGATGCAAGCAATGTTGATATACTACAATAGAATCAGAAACTATTCGAGAGACTATTTTAGGAAACATTTAGTCGAATCTAAAATACCAAGTAAAACAAACAATCGTTTCAGTTGATATTGCAGCAATGAAATAATTATCTGCTTATAAAGGAGAATTATTTGCTTATTCAAATAATCCTAAAAGAATATTGATTAATTGAAGATAATAAATAATTTACAAGAATTTCCTTTTACTATCTCAGTGGTAACATTTATTTGCAGAGGGTAGAAACCATTAACGACCAATACCGTGAAGCAAATATCTTAAATTAGCAAATATCGCTTCTCTTATAACAGCAATTCTTAAGGAGTATATATTTAGTCAGCATTATAAGCCGAGTAATACAGATGGTTTAGGATTTTACACAAGACTCTGCATATGTTGAGAGTTTTATGATTGGTTTAATTGACTGTGAATTAACAAGAACGAATATAATGAATCTTCCTTCTTGTCTATCTTCTCATTGTCTATATTGTAAAGAAAATTAATATCTCGAATCGTATCTTCTTGAATGAGTACACTAACAAGAGATTTTATTTTCAAAATTCACAGTAATTTCCTCTCTTTCTTCTTGTAAGTAAATTTTTAGAAAAAATGGAGCAAGTGGCAAAGTATTTATTTCTAATAGAGACATTTTTATAATTATAAATGTTTGAATAATAATACTGAAGTATAAGAAATATATTTTAAAGTACAATATAAATATTGTAACAACAGTGTTAAAATATCGAATTTGGAAAATCCGTAACAGTATCTTATCTTATAAGTTAGAATTATATCTTATCTTTTAAAAAATTTATGTATCGTTTTATTATATTTTATTCATTTTTTTTAAAAGCGTATTTGTATTATTTTTTTATTCAGCGCCACAAATGGCTTGGTTCTTGCGCTATATAGAAAGAGGAAAGATTTATGAAAATTTTTCTATTAGATTAACGCGCAACTTCAGGTTTAAGATCTTTTAATCTTTGGAATAGGAAGCGAAATGGAGGTAAACATAACGACCTCGTGTAAATATATCTCTTTCCGTAATTATCAAGACATTACAGTGTAAACTTTATTTATCGTTATGCTACGTTCCATCATAGTTTTTCTTAAGATATCTCAAAGGTTGACAATGTAATGTATTAATGTCAGGGATTAACAACAGGAAGTTTCCACATTAATACCACACGAAACATACGAAGTGATATCTATCTTGTTGAAAGGAATTCTATATTTGTGTCAGATAACAGATTAATTTTAGCATTAGGTATATTAAATAGATCAAATGTGAATCAAACATGATGATTAAAGACATGTTTATTTGAATAGAACGATTTTTGCATAACAGAATAATCATTTTATCTTGCACTGTTTTATATTTTGTAAAGAATAATGTTAAAGTAAATGTAATAACGAAAAGTAGGATATAATATAAATATAATATCGTTTCAATTAGTTATAAGTCTCATACTTTCTTTCATTGTATTAGTCTTTCAATATATTAAGTTACAAGGAATCACACTTCTGTTTCCTAGATTTCCTAGATTTTCACGTAGAATACATATATTGCTTCAGCAATTCGTATCATACATCTTCTCTATGCTGTTCTTCAACATAAGGTGTTAACAGACGTGTCTATATGTCAATAGACACGATAATGTCAACTTCATATTCACGTAATGAAGGAAGTATGCTTAACACTAGAATATTTGAATAGTACAGAACACTCGACTAATACACTGTTCAAATAACAGAAGCTTTACTTTACTTGCTTCTTCCAATATTGTCTATATATGTCTTACTATCTTTACTTACAACACCAACCGATCTTTTTTTGAAAAATGAAAAATCCACATTTATCTTAAAAAATACACGAATTATGTTCCCCCCCGTTACATTAATTTTACTAAAAATCTGCACCATGAATCTTAATTCTACTCTATTAAAGTATCCATAATCCTCTAAAATACGATCATTCGTATTTCAAGATTAGAATTTTCGATAACAATTTTTTACGATTTCTATTAACACGGTACGTTAATTGTATCGTATTAACACAGTAGTTTACAAATTCTTATTAATGTAGCAAAGTTTCGTGACTCTATAACACTTCTCACATTTTATATACTATTTCTTATTATTTAGTAAATGATTTCTATGGATTTCGTCAGTAGAAAAAAATGGATGGAGAAAAGTACCGGAATGACTGTGCTGCAACCTCGATCGACACCAAAATAACAGTTCAAGTATGTTAGTTATTGATAATCATTCTTTACGACCTTGTCCTGCGCTCCTAGTAAAAATTGAAACTATTATTATTTAGTAGAATGATTGCGTTCCTATCAGTAAATGGTCTATTCGTTTCCAATGATGTAAAACTGACTAATAACGTAATACACGTGTCAGACGATAAACCGGAATCAATAGAATGTTTTGTTTTAATAATAAGTTTAATGAGAATCATTCTGCGTTACTACCATGTTATGCAGTTTTCTTGAGGAACATGTAAGAAGCTACTCATTTCGTTCTTAATCTATTTGCTGTTCTTAAATCATTTCTTGTTGCAATCGACATACTAGCAGATCATGGGTGCACGTTTTACAAAATAAATTTAACGTGAAAAAAGTAGAAAATTTCTTATTAAACATATCTGTAATGTATTTTATAAATGGTAACATATTTTATAAAATATGTTTTATAAACTAAACATTGAAAGAAGAATTTAGATTGTATCCATTGTCTGTTGATATTATTGCGATAAACAAATATATCTTTGGTTTTACATTTGATAAATATGGAGATAATATGACCTTTGATTATAAAATTTAATTGTAATTGAGAAAGTTATAGTTATGAAATAATAGAATCTTATATATTCCATTAAAGACTGTAGAATTTACAATAGAAGTAAGAAATTTTCTAATGGATTTAGATATCTATGAAAATAAAAAAGAAATTTAATTTTTGTTTGCAAGTTGCAACAGAATTCTCGGTATTCTTTCATATTAAATATCAAGTTAATAGAATCTTCAACATTCCATTAAGGAACTTCAAACCTGAAATGGAAATAGGAACACAACGTATAAATTTAGAAATTTCTATTTCTAAAAACAGATAGCAATATAGAATTCACAATAGAATGTTAAATATTTATTTAATAGAGTTCGATTTTCCTAAACACTAATCCAATAAAGCTGAAACATGAATTTAGAAATTTCCGTCAAAGCAACAAAGACAAAACCCGCAATATTATTCAACAATCCAGAGTTGAAAATAGAATTGTAAATATTTCAACTCTAAAAATAAACGTAGACCCACGCAATCTGCAAATGGAACGTTGCTTTCTAACCACCTTGCGTGCATAGCCACGAGCGTATCTACTGCACAAGCGTCTCAGTAGATCAACGAAATTTTATACGAATCCGTTCGATCGAATCGAAGTTTTCCCTTCGACACTCTGGGAATAGAAAACTACGAAGAGATATCGAATTGCAACATCGTTCGTCGTCTACCATTCTTAATTATTTGCTAATCACGCGGAGCTGTCGATAAATTCCACTGCGAGGAATGTGTCCAACGTCTCGTTTTTACATCTCATCGTCTCCTTCCTCCCAGGTGCAATGTTCTCGGATCGCGTGGGCACGTACACGCGTGCAACGAATCCTACGCATGTTTAAATGAACGGTTGGCTGGGCTGTTCACAGGAAACCGACGATTACCGACGCGTGTTCCTGTAACGGATCGTTGAAAATCGCTTCCGAATCGATCACCGAAGACGCCGCCTTTGACCGTCGAATATTCATCAATCGTGACAGCGCACGGCTCCGACCAGTGTCGGTTCGTGATAGTGATTTAAGAACACGTTGTCGAGGAATATCTATCGTAGCAAAGGGCTGCTTCCTAGGAAAATAAGGTTCTATAACAGCGATGCTTCGTGTTGATGATTTAAACGCACTGCGGTGAAAAATGTTCTGAAAAGAGTTTGGTTTTAGAAACATGACATTTGATATTAGGATTGATTAGTGGTAAGGAATTAAGAGCGAGTGATTGTTTTATATCAATGTAGATTTGCGGTAATAATTTTGAGAAGGAATATTGTTTAGGACAGAAATTTGGTTTTAGAAACGTGATTTTTAATATGAATGTGGACTGCTCGTAATGATTCAGTGAAAAATATGGTTTAAGAAAGAGATTTGTGTTTATAAAAATTGAATCTATTGATTTTTCTTGGCAGTGTCGGTATGCGATAATGATTTCAGAAGAAATATCGTTTGCATAAAAAGTTTGGTCTTTGGAAGGATAATTGTTGATATTGGTGTTGATTTGTGATGATAATTCAACGAAAAATATTTTGGAAAAAAGTTTGGTTTTAGAAAAATGATATCTGATATCAACGTCAGTTTCTAATAATAGTTCAAGCAAAAAGAAGCTGCCTTTGAAGAAATAACTCTTTATAACAGCGACAGTTGGTGATAATTCTCGTTGGAGAATAGATCCACTTTCATCAAGTAGGTTGATTCTCTGGAGAAGTAACTCACGTAAGTGTCGTTTAGTCATAAGAAATAAGAACACCTAGTGTCAAAGAATAACATTTTTTAAAGTAAGTTGTTGTCCGGAAAAATATTTTATTATGTCAGTGGCGCCGTTTCAAGAACACGTTATTGCAGAACATCTCATCGATAACAGAAGATCATTGATCAGAGATATCGTTAATTCGAAATTGAAGCTGCAAATATCGCCAGAGAACCTGCTTCCCATGAAAATGAAATATGTAGTGAGTATAAATTTCTCTTTTAAACGTAAAGTTCGGAAGTAGCTTCACCGAGGTAAAACAAATTTAAAGTCTTTTCACTTTCCACATGTACTTTAACCGAACGTGTAATTTAATTTTGGCATTAATGCTTTGCTATAAAATCCTACTGGAAGCCTTTTGATTTCATGATTGACGCAAACGTAAAGCGTTTCAAACAGCACAGATGTGTTTTAAAGCTGAAAGTGACTATCATCGGCAACTAAAATAGATTTGCATCTTCCTTGCTTGTACGACTCAGTACGGTATTGTAGTTGTTATATCACACAATAAGAAGAGGCGTCTTCGAACATCGCAGTGTTTCGAACGGTGCGAGTGTACTTTAAAGTTCAAAGGTACTAGAGCATACCGTTGTAGCTATTTCTTCTTTTTTGTACAAAGAAGCGACATTGTCATACCAATTGCGATTTTATTAGATACTATGTAGGACGTGAATGTAACTTGTTTCAATTTGCATTGCTATATTGTACGGAGGATTCAAGCATTTAATGTACAAAGCTTTGAGTAAGAATGAATTGCAGAATATATCAATGTTATTTGACCACCTACATATTTTTAAGACAAATATTAGAATTTTATTTTAAATCGAGAAAGATATTATTTTCATACGATTCTATGCTTTTCATACGTCGCAAGCATTTTTTTTTTATCGTAATATCTTTTTACTATAATCTATATAGAAATTTTCTCTTCTGTTTCTCTTTCTTCTAAATACTTTCTATCGATTATTTTCTCTAGCTTTCAAACTCGTTTCCTAGATTCCATAGAGAATTAAATCTAGAAGCTTGAATCTCTTTACAAGCTATACTCTATTCCTTCGATCTTTATAATAGATCTAAGATCGCACAAGAAACGAGCGAACTTCTCTTGTTCTCGAATTCAAGTTCAAACAAATCTCAGAACACTTCATTGGGTACTGGTACGCTAATGCACCAGGTAGCAGTCGTTACTGGATTCTTCGGTTGAATTGGAGTCATTATCGTACTCGTACACAGAAACACAATTATTGCCGGCTATATTTGGTATAGAATAGCAAGCAACGCCGGCGGAATATTAAATTTTAAAAACAGAAGTATCCCTAGTATCATGTATCGTGAAGTTATTGCGGGTAATTGATCGTACCGTTATTGAACATCACACGAGCAAAAATACGGGGAAAAAATTTGGCATTCGAATATTCAAATCGCCGTGCGAAGGCATTGCTTCTTCATCACTATAATTTACACCGTATCTTAACGCAAATTCAGGATCCCGCCGGTTCCGTTCATCTTTCGAATTGCTCAATTATTGCCAAGAACGCTCGACCTCGGTTACTTTATGGTACTCCGAATTAATTTTAAAACCATAAACTTATGAATATAAATAATCAGAATCTCATAACGAAATTCAGTTCCAATAACGACACTTTATTTTTATAGTACCGTGCATAATTGTTCTCGTAGGTTAATTAATTCTTTTCCAAGAATTATAAATTTGTCTCGAAATCAAAATTAGGATGTTGTAAGAATTTCTGGAATTTATTCATTCTTAAGAATCAGTCGTAGTATTGATGCTACTAATTATTAACTTGTTTTCAATTTACTTCTAAAATACGTATTATAATTTATTTTCGTCATAGCAAGACTTCTTACAAATCCTATTTTCTCATATTATTATATCATATATCATTATATCATAACATAAATGCAAATGAAATAACTAAAATACACATAACGTTTCACGATCGCCACGAAAAGAAGCATCATCGATTCCCTTTTTTCTGTACAAATATACAATTAAATATTTTAATATATTACCAAATTATCTTATTATACAAGCAAAATTCAAATCACAGTATCCACGCATCTCTCTCAACTCTCATTTTCCCCAAAACGTTCCTAACATCTCACTATACCGCTACGTTATCCTGTTATACACACGAACAAACTTCATCCTTCCACTCCGAATCGTACATTCAACTCACGATACCTCTTCCAGCTCTCATTCCTTCGAAACGCTCTCAATACCAACAAAATTGAACTCCCACCGTACTATCACGAAACTATCTGTACACCTATCACGCGTAGTGTTCCTAGTTTTCCTCAGACCTATAACGTGACATAAAACAATCGGAAAGGACGGAACATCGTGCGATAAGAATCGTCGTAAGTGGCTCGGAAACAACCGTGGCAGATGCAAAAGGAGCTACAAACGACCTAAAACTCGGCAAGAGGCAGGCGCCCTTCGCATTCCACGCACTCGTGTCGTGCATTCGCGACTGAATCGCGCGTAATCATCTCTCGATCGCGGCGAGTCACCATCGCGGGTGAAGGAAAAATCGTCGTATCGGGAATACGTATGTTTTTTCTCTGCGTGCACGGCGCTCGCAACCGGCTATGCAGCGTGCGTGTGTTCCACACAGCGGTGGGTCGTCGTCTATCGGAAGTCTAGGCGTGCGTGATAGATAATCGTTATGTAAGAAGAGGCTCGGAGGCTGTTGGCCTCCAGACTCTTTGACGTTGAACCACGTCGCTCGGGCACGGGGAACGCCCTGGCGTTGGACGCGGCCGCGGGCCACTCGGCGAACTTCTTTCTGTATTTATGGTCCAGATAAAGAAAGTTTACGATTCAGATAGGATCGAAGTTGTCGGCGGGGCGAGGTGGTAACCTGAACTACGAGAGAGATAGAAGACTTTGCATGCCGCAGGCGTAACGTGCCTTCTTGTTCCCTTTTCTACGCATAATAATAGAGCGAGTGCCTTCTTCCTAGTCGTGTAGCACATCCGACACGACCGTCCGGCTGCGTAATTATTTCGGAACGACACGCGATTTGCAAGGATTTTAGCGCGACTGCTTCCCTAGGTGGTCCTCCGATGTACCGATCGACGCTCCATTTATTGGCCGTACCTTTTTATTCTTATGTCTTTTAATCTTATTGGATAGAAGGTGTCCGCTTTTGGGGATATTCAGATTGTGATTTTTCAGGTATCGATATATTTTTTCGATATATTTTCTTATCGTCAAATAGGAGGAAAGGAAGCGAGGCGAATAATTGTAACCTTTTCTTCTCTAAGAATAGTAATAGGAGAGTTTTCTTTGGTTGTAATTACTGGCTAGCTAGTCCCGTGCCACGTCATAAACTCATTAAGTCAATTTAGCTTTTAAAGCGTGACGTACTTTATGGCTGTTGCCAAAATATATGTAATTTATAGTTGTTAGTTGTTATAATTCCCGCATCTTTGTATATTTAGTGTTTGTATTTCTTGACTGGATTCCAAGAGTATTATTTTTAGTGTAGGAAAATTGTTTATTTTTAGCCGTTCATTGTAGGTTCACTCGTTGAAAAAGAAAAAGCAGAAACCGAGAACTATGAAATTAAGTCTACGTTGATAGACACGTAATGCGAGATAATTCATAGTGTTGGTCGAAAATTATTCTGTCGATCGTGCTGACAATAATCGTGTGTGGTACGGCACTCACCAGCTCTGGCCAAAACCAGATTTATTAATTATATAAATATGATAAAACGAACCACGTTACGTAAATATCAAACTACTTTGTTATAAAGTAACATTAAATACACGTGCACCGACATAGGAGAAGGTTTAGCATCACTTTTTTCTGAAATCCAGGTACTATATGTATAAATTATGTAAATTCAAATGGCGTTGTTACATAATCTTATAAAAGCCTGACCAAGACTGTAAATGGTGGTAAATATATTTGAAAAATATGAAAACGTTGTATTCCTTGTTTAAAGTTTAAAACGAAATGACTGAATAATACAACATTCCTACTTTTCCGTATTAATTTATATCTTCGAAAAATACTAGAAATTATTATTTCATTAAGCTTGTTCCTGTAAATAATTTCCACGCATGCATTTCAAATATGTGTGAAATATCGTTTAAAGTCAGAAATATAATTATTAATTATATAAATTGCTATGACACGAATCGATCAAACGAAAGACTATAAGTGTCAGATCATATTATTTATTGCTCGTATATATGTTAACTTTTACAGGACATATTTCATTGCTGTTTTCTTGCCGTTATTGCGTAGTATAATCTAGTTAATAACATCGTTAATTTCTAGTACACGATCACTTCGAACCAACTCGCAAACGCAACGAAAGTTGCAACGCGATCCATGGAATCGTATTACGAGTTATCTAATTCGTTTATCGTTGCCATAATTGGTTTTCTTCCTTTCCTCGTCTTGTTATTATTATTTCTTTTTCTTTGTAATGCGTAGCATCGCGTGTTTCTCATTCGACCATACACGTCAATCATTCTCCTCGGATTAGTGTTGTCGCCTTGTCGCTGTTGATTGGCGCCAGAACGTCAGAGGTCAATCGTCAAACTCGGCAGCTTGTTCCGACTTCTATCAGTCTTTATATTTTCATAACGAAGCAATATTTTTCTAGATAAGATTGTAGACATTAATCCAGATATACTTGACTCTTCGTAATATTTTTCCATATTTCTTGCAATACTCTTGTCTTGTAATATTTTTCCGGCTATTTATTTTCCCTCTACTTGACGTCTGAATCGAGTAATTTTCAAAAAATGGTTACTCATTTTCGAAGATCGTTTGGTAACGTTATAAAAATCCTGGAATATGAAATTAATTCGCGATCGTCCTTTCGGATCGTTGACAATGCAAGCGTATCCGAGTTAAATCGTATCGCATAGTTGAAAATGTAATAAATAAACGTACATCTATCTCTAAAAATATTGGAAATGTGGGGTACGTGATATAATGGGTATGTACGTGACTTCTTGTATAAAAATAAATTGGAATCCTGCGAGAACTTTTTCAACGAAGTTTCTCCTTGTATTTTTTTTTGTTTCTGTTTTTTTCGTGAAAGATTTATGGGTTGAGGATCATTCGAGTGCGTACATACGTACTCGACTGAGAATTCATGCTCCGCAGTCTGTAGGTTGCAAATTTTTGTAACCGTTACTTCTACTTGATCTCAATTTATAGCAAACATCCTGGATAAGTAATATAATTATGGTTAGAAAAATGCAAAAGATGTCAAATGTGTAAAGAGAAATATTCGGTGGAAGTACACATCAAGGTCAAATGAAGGTTATTTTAATTCTTCTAAGTGACAAATAGTATATATTCTTTACAGAATAATGGAGGAAAATTGGATAAATTATCGAAACCATTTTACTAGATTATTAGTTACAGATTTTACTAAAGAATCTATAAAATCTTACAACTTTTACCATTTGTTCACCGTTAATAAAATTTAACGATAGATTTACTTATAATCAATAAATAAACAATAATAACGTCCTTATATATAAAGAATTAAATGACAAAATAATACATTATTTTCAACATCTATGTCGTTTAATCTATTTATTCAAAAGTAAAGTTGTTAAAACCTTTCTATTCCTCTGCGTTCTCTGACGTTTAACTTTTTAAGAAAAAACAGAGAAAATGAACGATCACTTGTTTCGCGAATTAGCGAAATATCTCAAGCGTACTTGCACTTTCACATGCTGCCACGATATTCTGATATTTTAATCAAAAAAATCATCTCTATCGCGATTATATCGGCATCAGTAACTCGAAAGGTGTACTTATGAATTTCGCACGGTTTAAACACCGGATCACCGACCAGGCCACATAGGCAGAACTGATCCCTTGCCAGCGATATATTTATCTCGTTCTAATTTTCACACGGCAAAGCTCGATATCTCAAATATTTTCCTTCCAACGATGCTAAAAACAAATTCTTATTTTCCTCGTTCGATATTCCTATGTATCTCCATAGCAGCTCGATTCGTTCTTGCCTAATGCTATCGAAACACATAAATCGCTCTCGTTCTCTGGTCGTTCATTCGCCTGTTACAAAAAGGCAGCGTTAGAGGAAGTTCAACCTTTACTTCGGTCAAATATCGATGAACCAGAGTATTGATGTATCGACGAGATTCGACCGGTGGACTCATGGTGGTCATCACGCTCCATTTCTTGACCAATTGCTTTCGATGATCGACTATGGCGAGCTCGGCGCCAAAAATAATTGCCAGACCTCTGCGATTGCAAGGCAGAAGGCGAAACGAGGGCGTTTCTTCCTCTTCATCTTCGTGTGTACGTTTCGCAGCTGCGTTACTTTCCCGTGCACCATCTTCTTGTTTTTATTGTCTGTTTGTCGCGTACGAGTGCGTATGGAGCGGCGCAACAATAAGCTCGAGGGAAAGGTGAGACCGTAAAGATTATTTTCTTCACTTCGATATGGGTAAACCGTTTTCGAACATTCGTGCCTATATGTTCTTTCCCTTTTTCTTTTATCTCTTTTCTTTCTGTTCTTTTACTAAATGCAAACGACTAGGTCTCTTCACGCTATGTATGGTTAAACGGATAACTCGCGTTTAGTTATCGAAATTTACATGTTTCTTATCGTATTACGTTTCTTAAAGGAGATTGTTTCATATCAATGACCTGATTGGTGTTGCAAATGAAATGCAAATATCCACATAAATTTATGTGTTTTTATTTATATCTTTCTTAACATTTTCCTCAGAGAGAATATTACGAATATTAATATTGCAAACGTGCAATTGTATGTTTGGATTAAGTAGAGTGAATCTTCTGTTCAATTTTTCTACTAACAGTTACATCATTTTGTTGTCAATTATCGTTATCTAATTTCGTTATTGGTCATATATGATCATCGGCTATATCATCATTATTGGTTAATAAATTCTCAAATGATATTTACCTATTTTGCTCTGAACGTTTCTATTTTATCGCATTTGTTGCTGAAATATCTTACATTGAAAGATTCATTGTTGCATTCTAATCTAATTGTAAGAAGATTTCTGTGTCGTAAGAGCGTTTTGCGCGTCAAGATTTCAACGCGTAAATCGGGACGACGATCATTCGCATTTCCTCTGTTCGCCCTTTCTATTCACATTTTGGCTAGGAGCCAACCTTGTGATCTGCGCTCAAATTTCTCCACGATGTCATTAACGCGGGTTCATTTTTGTCATCTTGTTTACAAACAATGATGGTTTACTGCGAATAATTAGTTTCGCGAATATTTCTATAATATTTATATGATATTTCTTGAGAGGAAAAATTTATTAATTTATCTCATCTTTATTGTTACATTTTACGGACGTAGGATGAAACATATGGGACGTGTTTTATAAAACGCAGAGTAATTTTCTTCACTCGCTAATGACTCTTTGTTTTCATAACGTAAGCGATAAATATAGGCGGACAGCTGACTCGCATCATCAATTCAAAAAAGTGTAACTTAATCACAGGGTTAACATGCACCGTGCCATTAACTGATTTCTTTTTAATAGTCAGCGCTCATCAAAGAATATTTCAAGTCTATAAATCACTTTATTCACACTGTCTTTTAATACCGATCTTTCGTTATTACCCCCTTTGCCGCATTATCAACCAATCGTTATTGTACGAGAATAAAACATTATGAGGCATTATAAGTTTAGACTCGTTCAAAAGCCTCAATATTTTCCAATCGTCGTTTAAATCATTCAAATGTCGAACGATCGGAATATAGTACTTTGAGAGAACCGGATCCTAAATTTCCCATCGTAGAAAAACCGAATCAACGAGTTATAATATTTTTAGAAGAATTGAATTTTTATATCGCATTTCAGGAATAAATTCAATCGGAATTTTTACAGTTTTTCATACGAATGATCGAAGGATAGAACAATTTCCAGAAGAGTAAGATCCTATACAACATTCTATATGGAAAATTTGCAAAGCCTTTAATAATTAATCATTCGAATGTCAAACGATTGAGGTCTTCTAGCTGTAGTTATAGCAGCGAGTAGATCTATGCAAGCATAGATCTAAAACCCTACAATCCTTTTACGATTAATTAGAAGCTCGAACGATTGAATTGCTTCTAAACGGATAAAAAATATATATGTATGTATGTACGTACATCGTTTCAGGCAAAGATCTCTTAAACATTCCCCGAATTTTCCATCGTTCCAAGCTTAGATGTTTGAATTGACAAATACTTCTTGCAGAACAAAAGCTTATTCAGTATTCTAAACGCAGATCTATCTTCAAGGATTAAAATATCAAACTTTTTCAAAGATGCTTCATAGACAGTTCATAGTAAAGAAATTTCGTAGTAGGATTTTCATTGTCCATAAATCTAGGCATTCAGTATATGCAAAACCTTTCAACGGTCATTCGAACATCCAAAGATCGAACCACTCTCGAACGAATGAAAACACGTCCGTTAAAAATTCTTCGAATTTTCCATCGTTCAATGATCGATCGATGGAACCGATGGTATCTTCAAAATGATCTCAAGGAAGATCCATAAATCTGACTGATAGAATCTAACTGCGTATAAATAGAACGACGCGCTTTATTTTCATTCAAAGATGCTGCGACGCAGTATTACACGACGCACGATGCTCGATGGACGTAATTCGAAGCTATTACAATACAACAACGTTGTAATGGCAGTTGTAACTTCAGCTATAGAAGATAATACTATGATTGTGCTCATAATACGCAACCTCAAGAACTATCACAAGCGTCGAAGAAGCCCTACGACCGTTGCTTCTCCCTTCGCGTCGCTGTACGCGACAAAGAATCGACTAACCGATGAATTTTTTCTCGTCGTCGTCAATGTTGGTGTGAACATTAACATGGACGTTAATATCCACGATAAACGAGACAGCCGTTCATTATGATTTACACGAGACGCGGCAATTTTCTCGCGTTTATTTTCGTGGGTGGATTGAATTGACCTTGACCGATTTTTTTATCTCTCATATCGTTGTATTTAGAAAGTTTCCTATGGTTTAAATTCTCTGTTGCCTTTTCAGCGACGTAAAAAGTACGCCGAGCACCCTATGAAATGTATTAAGAATGAAATTTAAGCGACATTCTTCGTGACATTTTACGATAAGTGCAGTGGTGGAACAGTTACGTACTTTGTCATTTTAGTTACGTCCGTTTCAGCTCAGAAAACTAATTTCTCTCAGTTTTTAGTAATTACTCGTTATATCATCGCTTAAATATTAAAAATCGCTAATGGTGAGAAAGAAAATTCCCAACTATGATAAAATAATTATTAGGTCGTCCGAGAAGTTTTTTTCGTTTTATAAGGAAATAATGGATGCACAACATTTTCCGTTTTATATTATTTTATCGAATTACATATGATCCATTTTGTTCCATCAAGATAAAGATCAGAAAAAAGGACGTGTCTGTAAAAGAAAGACACTTTTCGGACAACCTAATGTATTCTCACAAGCTAAGTTATATTCTCATAACTAAGCTCTCAACAGATTTATCGTGTGGATAAATATAATAGAACTGCGTGATATTATAATATCTGTTTGTAACTTTTATAATCTTGAATTTCATAATTTTTATAAATTTGAAAATAGCGCACTAATTTTCACAATAATCCATGAGAAATGCGTGTTCATTCTTCTTCTAGCAAAATAAGATTCTATCATAAAGTTTCATACAGCCTCTACTTACGTATGTTTCATAAAAAAGAAAAGAATTCTGGCACGTCAATTATTTATTAGCATATAACATTGACAATGAAAAGACAATGGAAATTCGATCAGCAGTGTTTCACATCTTTGTACATCGGTGTATATCATTCACCTGCAGCATGACAGCTCGCCTTTCTCTGTTCTAATTCTTTTATTCGTCAGCGATAAGTATTTGTTATTTTTAATAAATTCTTGTTTCAAGCATAAGACTTGGAATAATGTTTCTGAAATTTTCGTCACGAACGTAAGGCGCAAGGGATCATTAACACCATCGCGTAATTTTGTTTCTCAGGTTAGTCCGAAAGGGTTTTGTCGTGTATTATGCGGAAGACAAGATTTACGAGCCGATACGTGCAAATGCGAGATGAGAAAATTTATACACGGTGCTTAAGATTCGATCCGCCGACCGCGAATTGTATTCAAATGACGATCGTGAACCCACCGTGACCTCTCGCGTGATTACGAAACTACCTTTAAATTCACCTTTTCATAAGAACGCTCCTCCTCTAGTGCATAATTAATTTCTCCCTCGATCATGTCTCGCTTCATCACACAGAGAACTCTAGATAAACGCATGGGATAGTTCGTTTCGCCTGATAACTAACATGTATCGCGTCAATTAAGAAAAGCTTTAAAGAGATAAATCTATTTACACGATGGAGGGTTTTCTTTTCATGAAAAATCTGCATATTTATTTAACTTTCTACAACGCTACGTACGCGACCCGCAAGTTTCATAATATACTAACTACCGGCTATAAATATCAGGATATTTAGTGGGATTTTTATAAATACATTTTATTTTGTTCAGTGTTATACTGTTTATATTATGTCGCAGCATTTAGTATTTATGGTACAGTAGTATGGTAACGAAATAATAAAACTTATATCAAGTTGGTAATTATTATACTTACGGCGAATTTCCTGACAATTTTGTTATTACGTAATTCGAAATCACTTGGACGGATATCAACGGCAACTTTCTTTAGTTGAATAGACGGACGTATTTCAGGATTTTCCTAACGTAACGCAGAAACTCTAAGCTGATTGCCTTTTAAATTCTTGAATTTTATGAAGCATCTGAGACCAAACTTTTGGTCGTACTAATGTGGAATGTTTATACGTAATTCGTATATTCTTACAATGGAAATGTATATTTTCTTCGGTTAAATCTTCTCTTCTATTTCGGATCTCCTCGTTAGATAAGATATACGTGCTCCCTCGTACAGTAAAACTCCATTTACGAAATTTTAGTCATGCTCAATTAACTGAACTTTCGCTGGTTGAATCTATTTATTTGAGCTTCTATTATGCGAACGAAACATAATAGGTTGTGGGTAAAATTGCCGAGCTCCCATTATATAATTACGTAAACTGTTTGTCTCTTTGACAAGTTTAGGTAAATGGAGCTCTACCGTATTATACAAATTTTGCGATAAAATTTCCTTTCTCTAAAGTATTATCTTTTTCTGAATTTCCAGGCGAGCACCGAGAGTCGAGAGGCGGAAGAGCAGGGTAGCAGCACGACCTCGCCCTCGGAGGGCAGGCACGCCGACGAGACGTCCGGCTCGCCCGTCCTCGAGATGGGCAGCATGGATTCGGCGGGCAGCGCCCACAGTGGCGGCCCTTCCTGCGGCCTGGTCAGTTCCCTTTTCCCGAGCAATTGTCGTGGTCGAGCCGAGGCATTCGCCAGACGTCTTCATCGACGATTAACGTCTCTCGGTGGCGAAGATAGTTCTCAACGAAACGATGATTCCTCGTTGCCAAAGGAAACCTCCTGGCTACGTTCGCCGTCAACAGGGAGAAGAATAATAACTAACAGCTCCAACAGTCACGTTCTTCAGCATCAACCTCGTCGCAATCCTGACACGGATTTGTGCTACGATTACGATCTCGAGTATGAAGATGGTCTTAGTTCGCCGGCAGAAGAAGCCACAGCAGCGGAAGTCGCGGATTTAGTAGTGAATCCGGAAGTATTAAAATCGAATCATCATGGAATTCACAAAAGTTCACCGATTGAATCGAAAACCAGTATAGATTCAGAATCTGGACACGTTTTCGCGTCTCCTCTGTTAGGAACGTCCCCAGATAGCGATTCCTCCGACATCTTCTTCGACCCAGAATCATCCGATGTTGAAAAGCCGAAGAACGAAACGTTCTTCGATCCCGTGACGACCTCGGACAGTGAAGTGACTACGTCGAATCTCTCGAACGGTTGCGACATAATAAGGCCCAAAAGCTTGCCCTGTCGTAGAAGGCCAGAGATCAACGTCGAACATTCCGAGGACACATCTGAATCGAGCGCTTCGTTCAAAAGGAATAATTTCTGCGATAAAGATCCGAGGAAGAAGGACTTGGTGTGCAGCTCGGAGGACTCGAACGATAGAAGCTCCCAAGAGACATCCACGTCGCCCAGTCATGAATCTCTTTGGAGCACGTTCGACGAGAGCACTGTGTCCCTTCAGGACGAATGTCCCGCAAGAATAAATCCTAGTTTAATCGTACACCAGAACCGGCTTCCCAAGTCGCATTCTGATTCAGAGATACCTGTCCACGGACCTAATATAATCACTTCCGCGATTAGGGATGAAAGAATCGATACCGACAAAGTCGATTTTATTAACTTTCTGTCGGAGAATAGCAAATTGGAGGATATCAAGAACGCGAGGAATCTCGTCAAAGAAGATACTTCGGATTCGTCGGAAAATACGTACGAGGAGGATCTTCCATATGACGAGGAGAAGCCCAAGGATACACTGGAGCAACAATCAAAAATTTTATCTTTGCAACTCGAAGAGATTCCTGGCAATGAGACTGACGACCATTCGACGTACAGCAGTATGATCAACATCCCTTGTGCTCTCACCCTCGAGTGTCCTATAGTAGAGGGAGTGATAGAAGCCACGATACAGAACGAGATAAAAATACAAATAGAAAATGGAGCTATGATAACTAACAGCGACGAGGATAAGATGTGCCTTCTGTTGAAGAAGCTCGCCGCAAGTCCAAGTATCAAAGAGGACGTTCATATAACTGAGGAACCACAGGACGATAGTGTCGAAGAAGAGGAAGAAGAAAGACCTCAGAAGATCAGACGGTGTTCTTCTTTGAAGACAGGAAAAACGCCACCAGGGACACCTGGAAGGAAGAAGATCGTTCGATTCGCAGACGTTCTAGGCCTAGATCTCGCCGACGTGCGAACGTTCTTAGACGAAATCCCCAAAGTGCCGAACTCAGCGTACAGCGACTTGATCTACGATGACATTTTCCAGAAAGACACCAGTCCTGTGAACAGCTCGCCAAGCCCAGCTCAATGGGGAGTCAGATACGTAGGTAATCGACGCGAATCAGGCTGCGGGATGTCTTCGCATAAACTGGACAGAACTTTGGTGCCTCTGTTTCAACAACCTGGCGGTCTACCTAATTTCCTGGATCTGGTCCGTGAACGTCGAGTGTGCTTAGAGAACGTGCTGGTCCAGGATCCCGTGTCTTTCTGTATCCAGGGTACGGTCCGGGTGATCAATCTGGACTTTCACAAGTCGGTGCACATCAGATACACGTTGAACTCGTGGCGAAACTTCAGCGACTTGCAAGCGATCTACGTACCTAACTCGTGCGACGGTTTCAGCGACAAATTCTCGTTCATTCTGTACTGTCACACGCTGTCAATTGGTCAGAGGCTGGAGTTCGCGGTTCGATTTCAATGCAAGGGCGAGCAGTATTGGGACAACAACGCCGGACTCAATTACTGCTTCCAGTGTTTGCCTGTTTCTCCAGCCGTTGGTTACATGCCCATCACGGCTCAGGAGGGTCAGCATCACGAGTGGTCGCCTGTGTTCTACTGATGGACATCGTAGATCGAGCATTGGATGCCGCGATGGAGACACAGCGATGCTTCGCGTAGACAAGGAGTCTGAAGTGGATCCGAGTAAGGCTAACTAGCGACATATAGAGAGACAGAGGGAGAGGGAAAGAGAGAAAGCCTACGGTTGTATAAACGTTCCTAGAGTATATACCTTACTGTACATAACTGTCCTATTCTCGAGTCGATCGAAGGAACGGGAAGGCAAGCCGGGGAGCAGGGACCGCACTAGCGTCAATTATTCTTTCCTGCCGTTTTCCGGACAGCCTTTCAATGGACTGGAGAAACTCGACGCACCTGTTAGACTGACATTTTTTACACGTTCGTTGTTCCTTGTTTACGAGCGAGAATATGTATTCGGTATAGACGTGATACCACTTCTATAAACGAACTGGGACTGTAGTTGAGAGAAGAAATGTTAAGTACGTACATATACCTCTTTGAAGATGACAGAGAAGAGGATTTAGTCTTTGCCAGAAGTTGGAAGTTGAAGAGGACATTTGAAAGGCGAACGAACAATGAAACGTTCAAAGTATCTGGCAGAGCATGGAGGATTATTTTCACGTTCCTAGAAAGTACCTAAGTCTACAGAATTTGCGCCATAATCGAGCCTAACGTGTTTGAAAGACTCTCAAACTGATTATAATGCGAAATGACAGAGGTTAAAGGTTATGAGAGAAACTGTTACTCGAAATGAGATGTTTGTTGAAGAGGTTCTAGGATGGTATTGCTTCGAAGACGAAATCAAGGGCTCTTTTTTCTCACTTCTTTTTTTTTTTTTTTTTTAGATATTAACGATATTTTACGTAGTTGCATGAATATTCTCAGATGAATTAAGGTTGAAACGACCTGTTGATGAACTTTTATCCGCAAACATATCTGCTCAGCAACTTCTGAGCGACGACCAATCCGGTCTTGCTTACGAAAGTTTTATTTAGCACATTCGCTGCTATTAACGCATATTGGGCATTGATTTAATTACTATACATAAATCCCCAATAAGGTTGCAACGAGGAGATAATTGTTGCATTTTTGAGTTCGTGCGTCTCGATAGAAAGTTTTTAACAGGAGATACAAAACAGTGAGGAATGTAATAAAGTAAACTTGAAAGGAAGATTTCCCTGATGAGAAGATAGACGGAAGGCGTTTATTTTAATAGCAGCGAATGCGTTAATGAATTATCTATATAGCGTGTACTCTTAGCCCCATAGATGAAACGAAATTACGACGAACCAACTTTATAAACTTCGAAACGAAGCTTTTCTATTCGTTTAATCAAAACGTTCGACCAGTGCCAATTTTGACCTAGTGCCATTGGATCAATTATAACATCGGGAAATAACACGAATCGAATATACGTTATATCATATTCATAAATATTTTTTAAACGAAATGTGATAGTTTAATAGCAACGAATATCATAGTGGGTTGCTTTGTTCTCCTAATTCTAGATTTTATTAACCAGATGACCGTCGAAAATCAGGGAAATCGGGGCTTGATCGATTAATCATTAAATATCTGTATAAATCTCCAAGACGATGATAGTAACTGATCATTCATAATTTTATTTTTATTATGCATGTATATTTGTACAATTGCTGGGGTGCTAGACATGCAACGAAATTACTAAAGAGGAGATCTCAATAGCTTTGGCAGTAGATTTATCGTTTAGTTCATTGTTAACTAATTTCAATCGTGAAGTGTTTTCATTCTGTGATTCGAGGACTTGAATCGATCATCGTGTGGTACGCAAATGTATATGCAGTGACGAACGAAAGATAGCGTAAGCTTACTGTTTGATTAAGTTCTTCAATCGTTTTCGAATAGTTTCAATAAAAAAGAAAAAAAAAAACAATTCTTCTCAATTCGATTGTCATACTGTGTCGTATTTCGCAGTGTGAAAATGAAACATTAAATGATACGAAAAATGTTAATAATCATTCAAAACGGAATTACATTTACGAGTACATCTAAATAGATTTGCATAAATCAAATACATTTTTTCAGAACTAACTCAACTAATATTAACGATGAAATCTTATATAACAATAAGAACATTTTGTGCTGAAACAAATGAAATTTTGTAAACTACAAATCATTCGACTATACAATTTCAAATTTTAAAATCATGCAATCTATAATTTGTAACTTTCCAATTGGACGAATATAGATAATTATTATCAACATGATGAGAAATATTTAATACAAATAACACTAGTAATCACGTACATAAGTATCAACTTTAAATTTTCTTTCGTTCATCACTGTACATTGTGCATGTTATACTTTGCAGAATACACATGAAAACGATATCGCGTATATTTAATTACAACGAAAATATTAAGATCAAACGATCAATTTCTTAATGAATTTCTTCGACAAGTTCTTTCGTTCATTTCTACGCTCCTGGCATTATGCGTGAACGATAAACGAACCATTTACGTTAGTCCTCACGTGGGATAACGATAATAGTCGTCAGTGCAATCCAAGTTACCGGTTAAAGAAAGCAGAGACATTTTCAGCGTTTTGGCAACGATTAGAATTTCGTGAGTCACAATAGCAGTGACAGCTGCCAAAAATAAGCAACATTGTCCTGTGTCGCGTGCACGAGATCGCATTGGGTAATGAGATCGACTTTGTTTATCGAATTCCAAACGATAAATGACATTTACCGACGATTCGTGACTAAACTTGGTACAGTATTGCCTGAATGACACAGACCACATTAACAATGAACCAATTGTAATTAACGACGTAAATACCCTCGTGAATTATTACGACCGAGAGAAAAGAATAATCATAGGTCGCACGATAGCGATCGAGATCACAACACGATATAGTATTTCACGATACCACGATATTTTTGCTAATGTTAAACGTTTCTTTAGTAATTCTGACCACCGTTGCCATTAACATGTTTTGCACGTGTTACATAAAAATACGTTTTTCGCGTTTTGCAATTAAAAGACTTCTTCTTCGCTGTACAGTATCATTTCTCGAAACGGTAATCTTAGATCGAAGTACAAGAATTTTATATAAAAAGAAAAGATACGGCACTTATATACATGTATGTATAAAATGGCAATTAAATGATAATCCAGACTGTGGATTCTCACGTGTTTCCTATAAATCTATCGCATGCAATTTAAAGTGAGAAAATCCGCAGAATGCATTCGATGGGCAAAAGTATATAAAACATTTAAAGTACAACACTTGTTATCATATTCAGTAGTTATTGAAACAAATCTCTCCTTAGATTCCATTTTTACATACATATATATATATATATATATATTCATAAAAATGCGAAGCACAAACATCCACAATCTAGTGATAACACAGAAAATACGTATTTTCACGTAATGCTCGCAAAATATGTCAACTATTGCGAATGTCAATAGTCTTCGAGGCAGCATCAGCAATATAACGTTAACAGAGAAACGAACAAATGATGTTAAGATTACACTATATATTGTTAAGATATTTTTTGTAACAATTTTCACCGTGAACAAGTGCTTTCTATATGCTATATATATAGAGAACATAAACACAATACAAATTGTACATAAGCGGCGTCAGTATTGGTGGCAAGTGTGTCTCGAGAATGAGGGTGTCGTTTTTTTCTTTTTTTTTTTTTTTTTTTTTTATAAATCGGTCGATTTTTAATCGTATACTACCATATACAATCTGTTTGGGCAATGTTTGTTATACACGATATTTTATTGTACATATTCATCGATACATTTTACACAATGATATATTTACATCACAGTTATAATCGAGTCTCTAGTTTTCGGTATTCTATTTCTCTCTGCTGTTTTCTCTTTTCTTTTATATATATATATATATATACACATATATATTATGGTGAATATCGATCTTTTCTAATTTTATATTGAACGCATGACAGATATCGTTATTTTGCTATTTTACTCGCTTTGTTTTATCATATTGTTAACTTGGGGACAGAATGCTGCTTATTAATCGATCCATTCTGTAAACACTTCGTCTTATCGATATCCTTCTACGTATTGGTAAGAGGAAAATAACAGAAAAATGTTTATTACGTTTTGCAAGAGCGAAGAAACGCTTCTTCTTACTAGAGAAGCGAAATTACGTTTCTTTCTTAACGCGTTCGTTTCTTTTATCCGTATAGTATATATTTTAACGAGATGGTATTTTTGTTTTCCCTTTTTTTAATCGTTTTAAACTTATGCGCAACGTAACCACCATTATTGAGGCCCTCGATATTTACGCGCGTATCTCTGCCCGTAAACACACGAACAACATAAATCGAACGAAGCCTTTTCCTATACTTTGTCCTCTGTACATATGCCTCTTAAGAAACAAAGTTCGAATTCTATTCTGGTTAACGGCAGAAACGATATTCTTCCACGTGTTAAGAATGACGGTTATTGAGATTTATGGAAACAGTTATATAAGTACCAGTCACGAGTTAGGATATTTTAATCATGTTA
Organism: Bombus pyrosoma; assembly: GCF_014825855.1. NCBI lineage: Eukaryota > Metazoa > Arthropoda > Insecta > Hymenoptera > Apidae > Bombus > Bombus pyrosoma. Next base: position 14,839,425 of record NC_057776.1, read on the forward strand.
CGAAAACTTCAACCTGATGTACAAGGTATTTTAGAAACCACTCTATTGTATCGCAAGGGAGGAAAATTTTCAATCTCTTTCGTTGCTATAACATTTTTATATTTTTTAGTAGTATAAAAAATTTTCAATTTCTTCCTATATATCAACGTTATTAGACAATTCTGTGTGAACATCGAAATAGATTCGTAACGTTTCTCAGTACTTTTTTCATAAATATTTTATGAAGAAATTCGATATTTTCATTTACGAAAGAAACGCGTAGATTATATAGGGTATCAGTAAAGGTACAGTAGAGGGATTTGAATAGGAAATGCACAGTGGTAGGACTTGAACGAAGATAAATGGCGAAGAGGATCGAAATAAGAAGAAAGGGACCCGTCTACTGCCAGATACGTTTTGTGTTCAATCCGCTAGAAGTTACGACCTTCTAATTTTCATTTCACAAATGCATTATCCGAAAAGTGATCTCTATCCAAATTATCTCGAAAGTTTCATCGACGTATCATTAAACATTTACACGAATTATTAGTCAAAGTAGGATGGTATTAAAAAAAAGAATAGTTGGACTTAAAAAAAAGCCATCAATCATCGGGAATTTTTCAGAAACAGTTGCATTATTGTTCGCATTATCAAAAATTTCAAACTAATCTCTGAAGAATACGAAAGACCATTTTAATTTTTTGTTTTCGATCTATCGTAGAATTTCTGAAATATCTTATATATCAGGTTGGAAAAAATAATGGATTCCGGGAATGAAAGCAATTTATACTATTAAGAATTATTGAATCTTATGGAACATGCGCGTTTTAAATTCTACAAGGTGCAGGGTGTCACCCGGGAACTTCAATTTCCATCAACACGCAAATCCTAAGTTCCACAAGGGAATTCTCATCATTGATGAGAGATTTCAAGAAGTTTGCGGAAGATCAATTTCACAGCCTCGAACAACATCGCGAGAAATGTCGAAAAACGACCGTGTGACACCCTGAGTAAACCGGAGACGAACTATTTTTGTTAAATCTTTGTTCGCGTTTGCTAAGCTATTGCCTCACTCGTAAGATTCTTCCAACAGCGACGAGACAAAGTTTCACACTTGTTTCGCGCTACGAAATCGATTTCCAATGGCAGCTACGATTTTCACGAGAACCTTACGATACCGAGGGGCTGAAACAAGCGCAGGAAACAACACTGTAACGCAAGTCTCGAACGTAGAAATATATTTTGATACGGTGTCATTTTCCATTGGTTGATTCGCTATCGTCAAATATTGTTCTAAAGATTTTAAAAGTATCATTTTCTGCCTATTACAGAGATTTTAATCTTTAAATCATCGTTTTAATCGTTATTTTAGATTTGTATGATTTTAAACAATCTGTATATGTGTTCTTAAATATAAGAGATACAATTCCAAAGAAATTGAAAATTATGGGAAGCTTGAAGAATTTGTATGAATCTTAAATTTTTTAATCAGATAAGGATTATCAGGCTCAGTCAGGGATTCGAGCAAATCTCTGCGAATAAATTATCGGCGATCAAGGAAACCTGAACGATTTTCACGAATTTGTAAGATCGTTCTATTAGATAAGAATTAGCAGGACCAAGCAGAGATTTGAGCAAATTTCTGTGTTAAAATTATTGGCAATCGAGAAAATCCCTACAGTTTTCATGAATTTTTTAAAGAATTTAATTAAACAAGAATTGTCAGGATGAAACAAAGATTCGAGAAAAAATATGTATATATCATATCGAAAGTCGATTATAGTTATGTGTTTAGTTAGCCGAGAAGTTTGATGGAATGAAAATTCGTAGAGAAAAATTCTGCTTACCTGATCGAGTTGAACCTCTGGTCTTCTCAATCAGAGTAGCCATTTGCAAGAAAGAAACGAAACAAGAATGGATTAATCGTAAGAGTGCTTCGAGGTTCCATTTGCAATTAGTACGAGATTCCTCGATGAATCGTTTAGAGGTTTGTCTTTTGCTTTCCTTTCTTTTTTTTTTTTTTTCGTCGTTGAAATGGGGACGTTTCTACGTTCGAGACGAAACGAACGGGAGAAAAAAAAAAACCATAGCTATAACGGTAGTATATTTTTATATTCTAATGTACACGTAAGCATACGTTGCACCTCTAGTCCGTAGAGCCGTGAGCTTTCGTCCAATTACCGAGCCTTTTGCAGTTTTTAACGAAAGAAAAAAGCAAGAAGAAGAAAGAAGGAATTAATTAACGAAGTTTAAATGGACAACTATTATGGTGTTAAGGTGCGAGAGAAAAAGGAGGAAAGACTACGTGTATATGTGCGGCGTGTATGCGTATGTGTGTGCGTGTCGGCGCATTTCAGATCGTATGATTGAGAAAAAATGAGAGAGAACGAACGGAAGAGCATGGAAATACCGAATAATCTCTCTGTCCATTTGTAATTGTTATTTTTACTTTATAATTTTAACTCGCTACTTTTAATCGTTTAATGTCTGTTCATTTCCTCTCTTATTTTTACCCAATTTGCCACGGGAAGAGGATAAAACTCGTTTGTTCTTCCGATCGTCGAATTTCGATTGCGAAATCAGTGGATAAGAATTAGCGACGAGCAGACTGTAGATAAATTCGCGAAACGAAGATAATTCTTGTCACCCTTGAAAAAGTAGTCTAATTATAAATGTTTGCTGCCGTTTATTTATTTTCTGTGTGGTGGATCCTTCTTGTTTCACATTAAATCCACCGTTCGTCGATCTGTTAAATATGTTTGTAGATACTGTTCGTTGCAATTCACGTCGATCTTTCACATCTGAAAGATTCTTCGAATCAAACCTGGTATTTCATTTGTATTGGATCGTCGTTCTTTGCTCTTTACTCCCGTTTCTATTCTAAATATCATTTCAAAAGAGAAAGCTATACACTCGCAAAGGGAAATTTTCGTCAAAATTGCTATCGAAAAATTGAGTGCGTGATAAGATTTGTCGCGCTTTTTGTCCTCGGTAATTATTATTTTAACGAATATCTACCATTATTTATGAAGAAAGCACGATGGATCTATGGATCACGGATAGGTGTTCGAATCGGAGCCAAGACTGAACGAGACAATTTCGATGAAGACTTTTACTGCAATTTATTCCTTCGCACAAGTGACACGACCGTAAATAATAATGCGAATTTGTTAGGTTCATAAACGATGGAAGAGTCTGAGAGAAACCAAGGGGAAGACCGCAAAGAGCGATGATACTCGCGATCAATTTCGTCATCGATTTCATGAACGCTGTCTTTGTATAATTATTCGATTGTCGTTTAAGATATAGCGCGATTCGTGGGAAATTAAAATTTTTCTCAGAAGGATTTAGCATACGAGTTTTGAGGCTTTCACGGCTCGGATCGTCGCACCTGACACTGTTGTACGCAGTAATTATATTCCAAATTCACTATACAATTATCCTCGAGACGTTCGATTAGAAGCTACATTCGGAAGAAATTTCTTTTCTTCGCAACTAGCTTCGCAACTAGCTTTTTCGCTGTCTAAAATCCGATGTCCGTCATAGTGCGTTTTTAGACACCGAAGAAGTTAGCTGCAACGCTGGCGAAACATTGGAAAGAAATTTCCTTTGGACGCAGTTTCTACTCGGAAATATCGAACAGCGTTGTGTAGAATACCGCTCGGTGTGTCAGCTGAATTTGAGTTTTCGAGAAAAGTAATTAATCGTCATTGTCATTGAACAATCGTTGGGTTTCCTACGAAGATTGGAAAAGTTGGCCGATCTCACATCGAACTTTTTTCCCCATTGAATCGGCGTTGCTGATCGTAGTACATTCATCCAAGGGATTTAATATATTTCTATGTGTATATGAAAAGTTTGCTATAACGATTAATCAATCTTGAAAAGTTATTATGACTGAAATCCTCTATCGAAAATTTCTGAGAAACGGAGGATAGAAAATATTTTAGATATCAATTTTCTCGAAAACAAGAAAGAGAAGATTAATTACATGTCGAAATAGTTCTATAACGCATTCTTCTTCTCTTTTACTTGTCTTTGATAGAGGAACAACTCGTTGTTTAATATTTAGAATTACGCTCCACTGAGAATTTTCAAATAATAAAAGAAAATGTTCTGTTGTAAAGATTAATTATTTATCCAAATAATTAATTCTACAAAGAAATCGTTTATTATATGTTATTTTAAGAAAGAATTACTTGTTATTTAATATCTAGAATTACGCTATATCTTGCATGTTGTACCCTAATACGAAACGATAATACTCACTGAAAATGCGTGGAAATGTTCGAATATTCCGCAAATCCTACAACTACGATATTCTCTGCTTTACAATGCGATATTTCGTCTCTGAACGAGAGTGCGTAGCTTTAAATTTCGAAAATGAGTTTAATCGGTGCCGCAAAAACGAAGCGTCATTGATACGAAATAATCATTCGATATCTTCGGTCGGTCGAAGGCCACGGTGCAGTAATTGCGCTCATCGAAACACGTTTTTCTTTTTTTATATATATTTCTACAGGGCCTCCATGTGTCTGTATTAGTGAAAAGTGTAGCGTTTCTTACTGTACTTCCTTTATCTACATTATATACTTTGCTGTTAATCACATTTTGATTATTTGCGAAAGGTCAGTGAAGTTGTATATCAAATATACGATTTAGAAAAGCAACAAAAAAAAAAGGTCATTGATTTATTTACTGCGTGTTATATTTATGTTCATATTAATATTAATATGTATTTTTTACAAAAAAAAAAAAAGAAGAAAGAACGAAATACATTTAGAATTTTATCGATTCGTGTACCGTGGACTTCAACGACGAAACACGGCGATGCTAAAATTTTCATTTCGTTCGATATTTTACGTTATTTACACGGAAATACGTAATGCAAACACGTTTCTTCTTCTACAGTTCCTTCGTGACACACAACGCGTTACTTTATTGATCAATCCTTTTCGTTTTATGAGTATCATTTAAGAAAATCATCACGTCGATTCGACGAGACTTTAGTTTGTTAATTGGACTCTTCATTGATCAACAACTACGATTAACTCTGGCTATTTTTAATACTAACAACGATAAATCTTTTAAGCCTCAACTGATTACCTCATCAGGCTTAAGTTTAAAAAATATTTTTCTACAAATTTGAATTATTGTTATATTATCAATATCGTATTGAGAAATACCTACCTTTTCTTTGATATAGTATTAAAAGGTAATTTTATAGAAAGAGTTAAAATATTATAATATTCTATAATCTAAATATTCTATAATTTAAAGGAAAGAACAATTAAATGTTCTATTTTTTTTATAGGAAAGTAGTTTTCAAGTTCGGTGTGCTTTGTCGATTAACGTCACGTTACTCGGATCCGAACATGCGTTTCTTCGTCCTCTTCAAAATTTTCATAATATCGAAATATTAAATTACATAATATCATCGTCATTACGTTAAAATATTGCCTATTGTCTATTTTCAATTACGTTACATAGAAATTCTGAAAGAAAACGAACGAAATTTTGCTATGCTGCGATTCACATATTTAATCATACACAAGCGACACTAAAATCGGGAAATCTTCAAAATTATGTGATCTTATGTGATTCTTCTCAATCATAAAGTAACAAAAATCAAGATAAAAAAATCAACAAAAATTATATAATCCACTTATCTCGTTTTTCTTCTCCGATCTTCGTATACGTATACCATATCGTAAAAATCGATCGTCTGACTTCTCTAGTTCTTTTTTTCTTTCTTCAAATCATTCTTTTTTTTTTAACGGAGTTAAGTAAAAGTTGGTCTTTGAAGAAGTTTCACCGTACGGAAGACAGAGCAACGTTGTTTCGTACTAATAACAACGATCAGTCGATTTGCGTACTTTTACAAAGAAGAAAATGGAAATAAAATAAAAAGGTAAAGAACAAAAAAAAAAGAAATGTATCATGTATACGTACAGCAAGAAACAGATTGCAGCTGATACAAACAGTCAGTCCGATTTTGAAAATCCCTTTTCCTTTTTCTCCTTCCGCCATTGTACGTCGACGAAACTGTAATTTTTAATCTCATTTGTTTGTTTAGATGTTGTCTCTCGGTAGTTTGGTTTAAGGTTTCGCGTTTATTGTTATAGAGTGCCGAGTATGGCGTGGGTGATAGCGTTTAAGGGTTCTAATGGAAGGAATAATTGCGGCGAAACGAGGAACGAATGTTGATGGAGGAATGAAGAAAGTATCTATACGTATAAATAGACGTATATTATATATCTGTAACACATGTTCTATATGTTATTAAGACAATAAATGGAAGACCGATCGACAGTCTCTTCTTCTATCCTTGTAAGATATTTATGGAATGTTAACGTTGTTTTATATTAATTTAGATTTAGTTTAAGAGTTTACTACAGTCTCGTTTACTGTAATCCGGTCCGATTGGAAAATTTAATCGTTTCAAATGTATTATAGTAGATCGATCGTACGGATAACATTTTGTTTATCGTTGTTTATAATTATTTTATGCACGATTGAAAATGCAAATTTTCTTTTCAAGTTTCTCACAGTCAATTGTAAAAATACAGACTGGAAATAGAAATCAGTTTGATTTTATCATTAGGTTTCCGTTACACCTCTGTATCGTCGTTATTAAAAATTTTATTTCGTTGCCTATGGATTTCGGCCGATGGTAATAGTTCGAGCAAAGAGATCGTTAACTCTCAAGAATTTTCAATCATGAAGAAGAAAGACAAATCTGTTTCTCATATTATTTAGAGTAATAGTAAACTGATGTCTAATGATAATATTCTCTTTCGATATTTGTGATAATAAAATACAATGAATATATTTCAACTGAGTAAATTTCGAACGAACTAATCATAATATATAGAGATATTTCAGAAAAAGATGGTTATATGTTTAGCTTGGAGGATATCGTTCAATCGATTGTATAAAACAATGTAAAGGCAAGTGTCAGATTCAGCTCACGCATGATCTTCTTTTATTAGAACCTTATATGCATGATTTTATATTTAAAGCAATTGTCGAGTAAAAATGACGCAAAAGCGCGAAACTTATTTTTATAAGTAAGGCTAATTGAAGAGTTATTATCGGTAGGTGTGACCTGGCAATCTGGGGTTACTTTAAACCTTAAGTTTATCACTTGGGTTGCAGATAGAACGAGAGGTACATTGCGATTCCACGAATTGCACGATGTCACTGTTTTTTTCGCGACACAGTATTGTTTCGTTTTTTACGTTATCTACGTCCAAAAAACGTTAAGCCCGTAAAGAAAGAAAAAAATAGTCCATAGAAATGACGTATACAGTCCAGTTTCGTGGGATCAATCGAACGCTCGATAAAAATAATTTTTTAGAAAAAATAATTTTCACAGGGAAAGAAATAATGTTAAATGGCAATTGATATCCAATGCTTTTAATTATAAAATTCATATTATTTAATAACTCCCATTATATTTTACTTTTAACAAATTATTAATTTATCAATTCTTGTTTTCCCATATTTTGAAGAAATTTGTAATCTTAATTTTGTGTTAATGGTGCATTCGTTTGATAAATAAGAAAGAAACATATAAAATAACGATAAGAATTGAGCCAATAACATTTTATTCAATTTAACTTTCCATCAAAATGTCCAAATTGTTATGTCTCTGTATTTCCATTACAACGTGTGTACCTTGTACACTGAGCTTCTCGATTATGTATAACAACGGCAAATATCATTTTATTCATTTTGTTCGTTTCTATACAAAGCAGCAAATCGTAGTATAATTTTTCGTCGCAAGCTACAGAATAATCGAGCGGTTGAAAATAATTGAACTCTACCTTCCGGTTAGGCCAACATTCCACGTGTATTTTTAGAGTACTTTCAGCGGTGCCAAGTTTAGCTCGTGTATCGAGTTTGCATTGTTTTGCATTGCACAAGCGTTGTAGCTTTTGGAAACTTAATCTATATTCGTAATACACGGCACGAACGTTGTTGGTGGCGAATTCGATATGTTTTCCAGTGAATTTTAGTTACAGTCGTAATCTGGCCTGACACAATTATCGTCGATTGCGTTACGCTTTTTAAAGCAATCAATTGTTTGCTATAGAGCCGTTGGCTTATAAATAAAATTCACAAATGTTTTGTCGCGAAGTTATAGCCGGACACACGATATTGTTCGACAAACGATTAAATTAATTATATATTATTCTCGACTTTCGAAGACGATATCAATATCCTCTCTAATTTTCCATTTAAAGAACGTGCGATACAAAGACTACGTGCCAGAAGAAGATTTTGTGGAACTAGTAAAAATCGGTTTATTCTATTCTATGTTTCTTGCTTGTTCGATCATTCGCCTTTTACACAGTCTTTCTTATTACCATTATTTTAATCTGAATTATATTAATCATAGGTACTGATATTAATTACCAACTTATCCAAACTAAGTGAGTAACAAACTTCGACTACGATGTTCTATTTATTTCGAGCAATAACAGTCATGTAATGAATGAATAATCTCCGTATTTTAAAAATAAAGTATGATGAATAAAGGGAATACTATGGTAACAAAGAAAAGGATGAACAAATAATTAGAATAATTAAGAAATATTTCTTTTAACTTTGTAATTTCGCAACTGCTGAAAATCCAATTAGATTGTTAATCTTCTATTCTTTTATGCTTATAATTATGTCGAAGTAGAAGTAACTTTATAAGCAAGTCTAATACACTCCGCGACAGAACTATGATATACACGAGAATCGAGGGAGATTATACTTGGCTCGTTATTAGAACTCGCTGATTTCTTCCTCCTTCGTTCATAGTGTTATTGTTTGCTTTATACATGTGGAAGCATACTGTTCAGTTCTATATACAGAAATACCAAAGTCTATAATTCCAAGAATTCAGACAATGCACGTAAACATGTTGTGCTCTCCGCGACAAAATTGTAAGATGGTTGTTGTTTGCTAACGAGATGAGAACGTAGTAAAAAGTGATTCGTGTGATTTTCGCTGCGGTAATTGGTTTTATATTGTTGAACGTGCTATCTTATGGCGATTGTTATTTCTGGTATTAAATACACTCTGATTGTGAAATGCCTCGTCGAAGCAAACTAATTGGTAACTCGTAAAAAAAAGAAGAAGAAAAGGATGGTTTCATTGGCAGAAATAGCGCGCATCCACCGTCTAAAAGAAATAAGAAACTGTATGTGCTTGAAGAAACATCCTGGTGGGTGAGAAAACAAAATCTTATTGAACAGGAAAGGCAAATTGATGGAGGAGGTATTATGGTGTGGACAGCTATAAATTACACTGATAAGAGCAATATCAAGTTTGTTTCTAATAAAATGAATAGTAAAATATATATTCAAAGAATCCAAGAACTGTTAATCAAATATGTCTGTCAAATGGCTGTAGAAAATTTTATTTTTTAAATCACGACGATTCAAGCAAAGTACGTTAAATTTGGAAACAGAAGATATTGAAGTATTATCATGGCTCGCCAGATCGCCGGATCCGAAGATTATGAAAAGTTACGAGAAACAAAAATGGTACTACACGCTATTAATAAGTAAATAAAAATTTCCATTCATTTTGCAAAAAAGTATTCCGTGTCTCGTAGTTTCGTCGCACTGTTTTTCATTGAGAAATCAGCAATTGTAAATAATCTCTATCAAAATTGGTATTATTACAAATATTTTTATCGCAATACATCTATTTACTGAAGTAGTTCAATCGTTGGTACTTTAGTGATTCTATAAAATTATGTATGTATATGATATTATTCATTAAAATCTCTTTTTCTCTCTCCATAAATGCTTTGTAGTTTTGTCGCAGAGTGTATATGTATAGTAAACGTTCATATAGAAGCAGACAGAAATTTCATTTGTATCACATCCTTTCGCCATAGTAAGAATAAATGGATATCGTTATAGATTGGGAAAAAAGAATTCTTATAGTAACTTTATGTTTCTCTTGTCGATAAGAATGATATAATAATATCTTTACACGAGAGGAAAACTTCAGATGTTCTACATTGTACTTCATACTAACGAAAGACACCTAAAATTAATTTTTAATCCTTTTTACACATTTAACACATTCGTTGCTACTGGCGCAATTACGTCAATTTAATTATCTAAATACTTAACTGCAATTTTCTTATTTAAAATTTAATTGTCAGACTTTCAGTAACGTTAATGACGTAACTGTTGCTCTTTCGTTTTCATGCGTCCTAACAAAATAGTTTACAGTCAGAAAGGCATACAAAACAATGACATTAAACTTGCTTAAACTAGAGATGTTTTTCATTTTAAAAAGCTGTACATTAGTTGGAAAAGAGATCACTATATTTTAGTAGCAACCAATGTGTCGAGTAGAATTCAGGTGGAGAAAAAAGAAAAGAAATTGCGTTGTTCGAAAATGGCAGCTGTTTATTACGAAAAAAAGGAAGGAAAACAGTGGACATTAAAAAACGGCTTAAGTCGACATTAAAAAACGGCTATGTCGTCTGGAAAGCAATACCCTAATGGTTACCCTGTGTGCTTCTGTCGTTGCAAATAATTAAGTATTCTTCGATAAAAAGCAATCTCTCTCTCTCTCTCTCTCTCTCTCCTTGTCTTCCTCATCAGTCTTTACAACGTTCTTCAATGGATTATCAACGAAAGAAGCGATCTAAATAGCGCCAAGATGTCGCGCGTTCAGAAACACTCGTTGCATCTTTTTCTTTACGCAATAACCGATAACATCCCATCAATTATTTAAATATTTAAATATTTAAATAAATATTTCTTAATGCCTCGTCTCGTAAGTACTTGCTCTCGTTCGTATAATTAAGTTCAGCGATTATATCGCCGTTTATCTTAAGCTACGCGATTATACAGGGAAAACGATCACAAAATAAAAAAATAGGCACTCGATCGAAGCGTCCTGAATTGAAAGCACTCACTGTCGTGAATCACATAAAATATTGCTTACTGGAACAATCGTTCGTTACGATCCATCACGCTGATCGATTTATTAATATATTTAAAGATATTAAATCAAGAGAATCTGCCACGATCCTCTCTTAAAGGCAATGATTCTAATTTCTCTTTTTCCTTCGATTTCTCTTTTAACGTCGCTTCCATGCGCAAGTGGCTTCTCTGATAAACATTTACATCTGCGTCTAATCGTTATCGCCTATTACTCGACATACGTTTGTCGCTAACATCACCAAAATTTCGAGGCCAACTCGAACATCTTTGAGATTCTTCCTGCATCGACGTCTATCAAACGATAATTCGACCAAATTATTTCTCGTGTTCGATGTTCTCGATCTTTTTCGACAAGTTATTTATCATTTTTAACTTCCTAAATCATCTCGACGAATCGTTTATCATTCTTAACGCTCTCAATCTTTTTCACAAATTATTTATCATTTTCAACATTCTCCAACCTTTTCGACGAATTACATACTTTCGACATCCGTAAGAATTCTTCGATTCTATTCTCCATTATCAAAAGAAAATTCGACAAATTATCAAACGTTCCCGATGTCTTCGATACTTCGCTCTTTACCGACTTCCTCGAAGGAAAATTCTCACATAGTTAAAAGAAAATTCGACGAGTTACTCGATACTTTCACGGATCGAATAAACACATTGCAAATAGTTACAAGCTATTGCTTTCGTACAGAGGCGTGGTTTTGGTCAACTTCAATGCCCTCAGCTGTTTGTATAGTCGTTGCTTGCAGAACTGATAGAATTCGATTTCCCTGGTGAAATTGCTTCGCACTATATCCTTTACTTCTTCGCTGACTGGTGGCTTGAAGAAGTTTCGATTGATCCTCGTGAACGCGTTCACCTCATCTGAAAGAGAAAATTTTCTCAGTCCTCGTGTTTCGTTGCAATACGAACATACAGTACTTTTCATAATTATACACACGCACTTTAACCATTTTGTGTTGACAACAGCACACGGATATTAGCAAAATATGTAAATGACTGAGAATATAAAATCATTAAATAATAAACTTTAATTGCTTCACGTTACGTTCAAAGTGAAGGAGGAATTCATCGATAGACCTACAGAGTTTCATTAAAATTTGTTAAATATCAGTACCTGAACTAACGTAGACGATTTCTTTATGAGTTTGCAAGAAATTTCCTTATCTGTATCTTAGAGATGTTAAACAACAGTATGCGGACTGGGAAATTATTTTAGCTGAACGTGTCTTTTTAGAGGTATTTTAGGTCGATAGAGGCGAAAACAAGGAGCATTTTTCACGGAAACGAACGATTTTGAAAATTCGCTGTTACGAATATTTGACCCACAAAGAACTGTAGAAATCCGCGTAAGATCATAATCGTGCAGAACCGTAAGTGGCAAAACAAATGATGTAAGCGACGACAGTTGGTACAGCCAATGCCAATGCTCTAAATGCTAATTTTAACGCTTACTGCCTCACGGCAGCCAAAATATAAAAAATAACCCGAACCTAATCCAATACTCGCGATTCAGATGCATACACAGTAAGCCATAGAGCAGCTTAAAAGCAGCAAATTAAAAAAAAAATGTCGTCAAAATCGTACGAGGACGTCGCATATCAACAGATTTTTTCACAATCGAAATTTTTCCCGTCTTATTCTCGTGAAAAATGGCCCTTATTTTTGGTTTCACCAAAACCAAAGAAACCTGAGAAACCTCTAAAGAGCGCCATTCCAGCCAAATATTTTGTAATCCGAATACATAGCTAATGGATGAGCAGCTACTGTTGCTTTCCATGACTAATTAATTATTCATTTTTACATTTCACATTTTGGTAAAATTCACGCACTGTTACTACGAATCGACCAGTATCTGGATACTTGAGAATCTACGAACACACTAAATTTGCGCAAATGGAAAGAAGTTGTCCGAAAGGAGTGCGAGCTTGATTGGTTGTCTTTGACAGACTCGACACGACAGTAAAGTTAAGCTCACCTTTTGACCGAAAATGTCACGTATATTGAAGCAAAATAACGTTTTCATCTCCATGTTATACTTAATTCTACACAACTATCGGTTGTTAGCTAGAAAATAATTAGAACGAAATATTTTTCCAATACGAGATTGTTCTATCGCAATCATCGATTGTTAATTAAAAGTTAATTACAACGAGGTATTCTTCCCTGTATGATTGCTTTGTACCGGTGTAAAATATTTGTTTCATAGTAATCGTTGATTGGCGAAGGATTTACAGTTACATGCAAATAAGAGAACAAAAGAATTACCGTAGTAGACGTCGGTGGCCCCTCGGAAAAATCGGGGTATATAATTTTCCAATACCGTGAGAGTGGTATTTACGTCCTCGAGCACTCCGACGACCGCATAGTGTTTCTCCACTGCCATCTTCGCTCGTTCCAGTGCGCCCACTGTGTTGAACGGGCTTCGAACAAACGACAATTGATGAGTATGACAGGTGCTTGAAGTATGGTGTGACAAAAGATAAAAACATAGAATCGAACGAATGGCGCGAACAAGGTGTGAATAATGCACAATGTATTCTAGGCTGGGAGAATCTCTCGAAGAAGTCGCCGAAAGAATCTCTTGAAAAACTCGTTGGAAGAATCTCTTGAAAAACTCGTCGAAGGAATTTTTAGCTTGATTTCTTTGTTGCAGTGTTAGAAACAAACGAATACGCAATAATATTGTCGTCTTTGAGAATAACAGAATTTTAATAGCTATCAATTTGTATTCTACTTGTCCTTCCAATTAATTTTTAATTTATGCTTATTTATGTATACTCTTTTGTATAATGTATATTCGCATATATGTATTAGGTCGTCCGGGAAGTTTCTTTCGTTTTATAAGGAAATAATGGATGCACAACATTTTCGGTTTTATATTATTTTATCGAATTACGCATGATCCATTTTGTTCTATCAAAATAAAGATCACAACGTTCGACAGATTAGGTTTCACGTTTGTATAAAGATGTGTTGTAAAAGACGTGTCTGTAAAAGAAAGACACTTTTCGGACAACCTAATATATACGAATTTTTGAATAAATTTCGTATCCTCAAGATGTATACGAACTTTTGACCACTATACACTACAGTATACACTATATACTATATACGTGACAAATCTTCAAATTCTACAAGCTCTGTAAACTCTGATATTATAACTTAATTTGCGGTTCTTCGACCAGCGATTTTTAACGCATGATACGTAACTCATGAAATCTGACTCATCTGCGCCAACCTAATAATCGAATCTCTCATACACTACAATTTGCTTCAGTCAAACAAATCAAGGAGTACCTTCAAAGTTACTCGTTTCAGAGGAAAATCCATCGAGCAAAGCGTTTAAACGTAATTTCTTCCTTCTATTTATTCGCATAGCGAAGGAAGATATGCACAAAGGTAATCCCAAGGTACAATTTAAAGGGACCTACGTGCATTTCTCGCTGTGACCGCAGAAGAAAAGCGTTTGCCTGCGATGATCGCCGATTCCCTCGTGAATTTCACCCTCGAGGTATCTACATTCACGGTCCGCCTTAAGTACACAGGACTCGAAGTCCTTCTTCAGCCAGTTCGGATCCGGCAGTGGTAGGTCTGGAAATATTTGCTTTCTCTCGACGTAATACCAAGGTGCTCGCACGTAATAGTACCAGGATATCACTCTCTCAACAGGATCCCGGACTATGTTGATGTAAATTGGCTGTGGCAGGTTGAATCTAAACGGAAAAACGTTCCACGTTAGACATCTCGTGGGAATTTAGCTTACGTTACCTCTGGCTATCTGGCTTTTGCTCTTCCAGGAGATCCGTTTTTCATCTTTATTTCACGTTTATTTATGTATCATGATCTATCACGGGTTGTCAGTGAGAATGCCGGATAAAGGGATTTGCAGCGGAATTCGATTATTCTAGTTTATTGCTCTTTGGTTTCATACATTTTTACAACGATGATAGAAGTATAGCAGAATCTTGATAGATAAAACGTCGATAAATAGCAAAAATCTATACTAGTGTCGTATATTTTCTTTTATAATTTAATTCTGTAAAATCCAGTGAAATTTACACAGTTTTTATTTCAGAATGTATAGAGTAGTATGGGGAAGAATTGATAGAATTTCGAAATAATTGGAGATTATTTAATCTTAAAATACTTACTCTGTGAAGTTTGTGAAACACACGTGTTTTATATAGACAGATGGTTCTGAATAGCTGCTGACCATCCTGGCGAGTTGTAGCTAAAACAAACAGGCAATTAATCATATAAAAGTACAATTTTTATTTTGTTTCAATTAAATTTTATTTAAATAAAAATTAAAGATTATATACTCATATATATAATCTTTAATTTTTGTAAAATGTAAAGGTTCAGGATTTTCATCGTTCACACGCCTCTATTTTTTAAAGAAACATTAATAAATGTAAAAGTAAATATCAAAGAGATAACAGTATTTCATAAATTTTGTTAGGTACCTGTTCGATAGGCGCAAGACGAATTGTTTCGACTCTTTGCACACGATCTCTGTTGAAGGAAAAGCCATTCCTCATGGACAGCCTTCTCAAGAGTTCCATGAAGGTTTGAGAGCCCACTTTCGGTACACGATTGAAGAACAGGACGCTGCGGTCCGCTCTTTTTGTGTTGTTGAGTGCGTCAATGTCCAACACTTCAGTTTCTTTGTACTGAAACCAGGTAAAGTATCTTAAGATTTTCATTCCATTGTTCCCTTTCTAATTTCCTTATTTACCATATTTATTTTGCCTTTCGCTTTTTCTCTGCGAGAAATATAATTTTACTTTCCATTTTCTCGACGTAGTAATTTAAATTGTAGTTAATTATAATTACAAAATTCCTAAGTATGTCATGCTTTTTATCAGATGTAATTTAGCTAAACGACGATAATAAAAAGCAATAATTATATTTGTTTGTTACGTTATGTTACCCAAATGTAACGAAGTACAAGCCATAAATACAAATAAATTAATGTAGAAAACAAATTAATTATAAAATGATCAATGGTAATAATATTCGAATATTTTAATCCTACCCAATTTTGTTACGCGAAAAAGGAAACAAAAGGAACGAACAAAACCACAATTACATTTTCTATAATAAAAATTAATTTATTCTATTCACAGAATAAAACATAAAACATTTCTCTTCTTCTCAATTTATGTCAATTTCAGTTATGATCTTGTTGGTGCATGCAAATATCAAGCAGAAGGTAGTTGTCACGACGTTAATCATAGGTTTCTCTCTTTCGTCTGGAATCTTCATTTTCTATCCAGTGGGAGAGTCATCCCATTCCCTTTCGTTGAACAACTATTTGTAATATCGGCAAGTCATTCTAGGATATACGTGGAACGAGTAATTACTGCCCTGTTTCACCTCGTCTTCTGGGTAGTTTCAGCGGTCAGTACAAACGATCAAAGAAAGATATTAGATAATTGAGCGCGTGAGGAACGTACATGCTGCTCAATTTTATCTGAACCTTGAAAATACACGTTTAAAATCTGGTACTCGATGAGAAATGAAAGTACATACCAAGGGAAAAGGATTAAAGATAGTTTAAGAGTTTGTATGTCAAGGAGTGAATGCATTGCTATTAATTTTCATTGTCAGCTTGCGTTATACGAATGATTCGATTCTTTCCAATTCTTTTCTTCAAAATGCGTAACTTCGATTGCATTCGATCTCGACATTTATAGAGCTTTCGTGGTTTTGAAATTTTTACAAAGCAAGCAATTTTACGCACAGACTTATAATTATTAGACAATATTACGGAATTATCAGTGATAATCATTAATTAAAAATAAATATAATAAGTCGCAATTTTTATATAGGAAAAGCATAGAAAAAAATTAGACAAATAATCGGAAATTAAGGCAAAGCTCGATTCTTCAATTTTTAATTACTTCTCTTTTTATTATAAAACGTTAAATTATAAATACTCTTGAATAAGACAGAGGAACACTGATATTCATTTCCAACGTATTATATCTGTTTTTTCGTTTTCGCAGGATGATCACAATTGCAGGTAATTTCATTTGACACTAACGATAATAATCCTTAAGGAAGGATATCGAGTTTACATTTAGATTTTCCTTATTTCAGTTTCATTTCTTCGTTATCAGAATGGCTATTTTTGCGACCTTTGTCTCTCGTATCCTCTTCCTTTTCTTCTGTTACGTTCGGTTGAGCATTCACTCGACATGATCAGGTCGATCAGAAAAACATCGAACCAGCGCTTCCGCAAATTTATCGTTAATGTAGAATTCAGCCTTGTGGAAACTAGTCGACGAGCCTTCGATTGCTTATTGCTTCGAAATCTCGAGCCTTTTAAGAGGATGCTTTCTTCAAACGATAACTGCAATTTCTCGTTTGCTCGCTGGTTGTTTTATTTTATCTCACGGATGCAGTAACTCTACGTTTATTCAGGTATCACATACAAATAGAATAAATCAAACGAATGCTAATAACTTCTACCGCTAATTGCACTTGTAATTGCTTGTATTAGGTTGTCCCGAAAGTGTCTTTCTTTTACAGACGCGTCTTTTACAACGATGCATCTTTATACAAACACGAAACCTAATCTATCAAACGTTGTGATCTTTATCTTGATGGAACGAAATGGATCATACGTAATTCGATAAAATAATATAAAACGAAAAATGTTGTGCATTCATTATTTCCTTATAAAACGAAAGAAACTTTTCGGACCACCTAATAGTATATGATCACTTTTAGATGTTGTGATGTCACTCTAGACGTGACCTGTAATCGTAATGTACTATGCTATAGCGAACATATTATGGTAACAAAAGAGAAATATTTCGACGTGTCCATTTTTTAAAAGATGGGAAATATTGAAATATTTTATACCGCAGAAGAAATATTGATTTATTAAATCTTAGATTTATTGTCTACTTTTAGTTTAGAAGGTTTATTATTTAGTTTAGTTTAGAAGACTTTAGAAGGTTTAGGTCTTTTAGCCCAACAAGTTTGCCTTTTCATTTGTGTCGTGTTATAATATTTTGTCGATCCATCGAAAGGCGACGTTAAAATCAGAAACTTAACATGGTTTCTACTGTGGTGTCCGTATGATTTTTTGCGAAAGTAGCGAGGAAGACTCGAATCGCAGATTAATTGGTTCCAATTATCGTGGAATAAATTTTTCTATTTACCATGTTTGTTTCATTGCCTTTTCATTTCATAGTTTTCAATAGAAACTTTTAACAAACAAAATATCTAACATATAGCTTCTACGATCGTAATATATTTCCGTTACATATTTTCTGCTACGTTTATTTTGTACTGCATTTATTTCATTTTGTTTATCTTTTATCATTTATTACGAATAAAGTTCGTAAACGTATAAAATAAACTCGTACATAAATTTCTGAAAACTGATGCAGTTCATAAAATTATTTACGACTTGAATTCTTCTTTCTCCATAAGCTGCTCAAATATATGTGCCAGGATGCACGCAGCAAGGCACTTGATCCTTCTTTTCATTCGAATCTCATGAAAGTGGCAAACAAATTACCACTCAACGATTATGTACATACACATAACTCCTGTCACACGCTGTATAGAAGACGTAATAGCATCGGGCTCGTCTTTCTTTTCCTGTCCTCGTGACTTGGCATTATGCCACGAATACATTACATTATTACATTATTAGTAGATACATGCGTTTGCACGCTTCTTCCTCGTTTATGGATTCCCTGATCCTTTTGTTCCTGACGTTTTTCTTCCTCCGAGTCTTCCTGAACTTTACATTTTATACTTTCACGATGATTATTACACGACATATTTCTGGATTTCAAGTTAGAAAAATTTATAAATGTGAAGTACAAATTAAATAATAATAAAAAAAAAATATCTTTGGATCCTCAAGTTTCTCATTTTAAATAGCCTCCGACGTTTCGTGAACATTGTCCACTTCTTCAGAGCAGATCTAAAGCAGAAACCGTTTAGACATCGATAAAGTTGAACGAATATTATTCTTCAAAATTGTTTCCCGTTAAATTTTATCCTAAATTATTATTCAATATCGAATAAAAAGTAGAAAAGTCATGGGAGAGTTAGGGTTTCGTTATTAAAATAAAATTCGCACGAGGTGAAGCTTCACCCACGATAGATCTTCAGGATTAATATAATATCGAAGCTGAAATTGTTTCGCCTCTGCTACACGAAGATACGAACAATGTTCACGAAACGTTGGAACAAAGGACAATGCGCTATTAAAAAACACAATCGAAACTCGAGGACCCACACATACATACGTCGATTCTTTACGAATTATGCTTCCCACTATCGACCATATTTGCATAATTTATGATGATTACATAATTTGTCTCGTGATTATCTTTCTAACGACCAACATTGAGAATCTCGTATTTACCTCCATTACTTTCTTTTAATAATTGCAACCTTGTATATAATAATATAACCATGTTTCTCTTGTCCTTTCTAGTCTTCTTTTCTCCTTCTTTTATTTTTATTTCAAGTGCAGAGCGGAAGAGCGAGTTACTATAATAATGTCGAGTCACAAGTATTTAGTCACTTGACACTGGGTGTTAGGGCCTTCGACTTGATTCTATTGGTTCTTTTTATCGGGGCTCGTGTGTTTGCTTTTCTTTAGCTTCCGCTTGGTAATTGTTTGATACGAACATGTGGGCCCTTTGTTTGGTTTATGCACTGATGTAATGGTGTTATTTATTTTTGTTTTATTAGAAAGAAATAATATACAATAGTAAACGTAAAGTGAAAGATAAAAAGAAAGAACAGCTTGGATGCATATTGATTTTTGTTAAATCAATGTGTTTAAATATTCCGATAAACGGCGATATTATTTTCCCCTTTTTAGATTCAGGTCTAATATAGACCTGCAAACTGCTATTTTTGTTTAAAGATCGAGCCAAATAAAATCTTTACCCAGGAAAGTTTCTACGTTACTGTAAGCGAACACGTAGAAATTTATTGAAAGATTCGAGTTGAAATTCGTATTAAATTAGATTATCAATGTAGATTTTATTTATTAAAATAGGAATTTTAGTGCAGGAAAAGCATAGGATGAAGGCTTAAAAAATTCAAGGTGAAATTTCCATGAACGCGGATCCTCTTTCTTTTGTTCTTAAATTATTAATGCGAGGTTTCTTTTTAAAGATAATCAACTTTCTGATGAATCGATCTATATAATCGTATGATATATATATATAATCATGGCGGAAACAGTCGGTGGAATTTAAAGTTTTTCACTAGGACATACATATTTTGCAATTCCTTTTATAAAATAATTATGGGTGTTTCACGTTTCTATGATTCGCTATTTATAAGGATAACAGAATTGAGAAACTGCCGTTTGAAAACATTCGATGCTTTTTCCTTCACACTCTATATCTTAAATGAATTTTGCTTTGATGAATATTTTCTTCATTTTACATGAATATTGCAATCTGATTGAAATTCCGATAGACCGAGTTTGCAGTTTTATCGATCCTTATCTTCTCTCTTAATATTCTCTTTGTGTTATATCTTCCAAGGCCAGATGAGAAAACAATGAACACGATCTTACGATAACACAGTCGCGAATGAAATACAAATTCGAATCAATTCCAAAAATATCTAATAAATAAACAAGAATGTCTATCTAGTAAATAAGCAAATTAATATAGTCAGTGAAATCACTTTCGTAGATTTAATAAAACTATAGTCAGGGAGAAAGTTTCCAGATAACATATTAAAACTAAGGATTAAAATATGAATCTAAAATAATTTCAATGCTGCTGTTCTTCTTGAATTTGCCTGACTCGAAACTAATATCACGTTTCTAGAGATTTCGCTAAATATTTAGTTCTAGTATTCGATACATTAGAACTCGACTATTGGGTTGGCAACTAAATGGTTGCAGATTTTGTCAATACCACCTAATGACAAAATCCGTAATCACTTAGTTGCCAACCCGATAGAATCTTGTATATTCCATGCTTTTCATAAATGAAGTATCGTGAGTATTGAAAAATTTGAAAAGAGGATAATCGAGCGAATACGAACGCGAAGACGAAGCAAAGAAAACACCATACTTAAGGAAAAATGTTCTGTTATAATTTAATTACGTGCCTCTTTTGTAATCGGAAATTCGTAATTTAACTACTTGAAATATCTGTAATTAGCATTCTACACGTTGCTAATTTGCATTCGACATATCGGTAATTTGCATCATACGTATCTTATAATTAGTAACGCAAAACATTAAATTGCATGGAATGGTTAATTTTTCTATTAATACGTTTAGTTCACATTACAATTAAAAATTCATCGAAATCCAGCAACGTCGCATCATAAACTTGGATATCCAACAGTTATGCCATGAATTCAGAGTATCGTTCACGGTCGACGTATTTAAGCGATTAACGATTAGGCTGAAAAGCAGCAATGTATTTCGCGGTTTCACGCATCCTGACCACTGTAATACCTGCGCGTGTTATTTTTCTCTTCTTGTAGGTCTACTTTGTACAGAATACTTCGTCTATTCTGTACAACAATGTTAAATCTCTGTGTTTTTTTTTTTTTTTTTTTTTAAATAACCGTACGATCGTGAATCGTATGTCGAGCGACATCCATTGAAATATTTCTAAACGGATCTTCCATCTACGCATATACAGTCAGTCACGAAAGTCTACGTACACATGTTGTATATTTTGCATACGGACTTACCAAAGAGACTAAAGATGCATTTCGTCACAAAATTGTTTGTACTTCGGTATTATACAATTATCATTAACGTTATAATATTTCTAATTATTGTACTTCTCAATTATTACTCCATATCTAAAGAAATATTTTCAATTACAATATACAAATTCTATCTCTGACAATTCTCATGATTTATCCTTCCGTCATATAAAACTACGTCGGTCTCCAGTTCCATTTCTTACTTTTCGTATTTCGTATTTATTACAAGCTCTTTCATAACGCGACTACAAAGGCAAAAAGAAGACAGCGACGAAGAAAGATATTTTCGATAATAATATTTGTCATAATTATACATTCTGAGAATTTTATCTCGGACAATTTTCATGATTTATTCCTCCACAATCTAAAACTATTCGCATGCTCAATTTTATTCTATCTCACGCTGTATCATGTTTTACGTTATTACGTAACCATTTACGAAAAATCACACACAGTATAAAATCAAACCTAGTTTACTGCCAGAACCACTCGACGTACTTCGCCTAAGTGTCCTTCCTTTGGTGTCCAATTGATCAAGAGCCAATTGGCCGGTTAAAATTCAATCAACTGGCCTAGAAGACATTGACACTCGATGGAATTCATTGGCTGAGTTTTCGCCATTGTTCCAGTTCCTTCGTTCGACGGACAATGCGGGTCTGTGTCGAGTCAGATCAAGCGTTTTACCGTTTCTCAGGTGCGTGTGTTACATATGTAACGGGTGGACCGGCAACAAGGTCAACTGCTAACGGACAACGACACGAATCACTTGGTTTTCACTGTTTTTCCATCGACCACCATCGTGACTTTGTTTCTTGCTCATTTTGTCGCCCGCATCCTGCAAAGCCACCGCATTCTGGTCCGATTCTCATCATTGGCGATGCTAGACGATGATGGAACTGGTCGCTTCGATACCGTTCGATTATTTTTACGTTACTTCTTTGTCCATCTCTCTCGTCTCTTGCGATAATGTGCTCGTTACAATATTTGTTATTAAGACTATTCGCATAATTGTTCTTTTTCAACAGCAATTTAAGTTTTTATGGTACAAATAACACATTCGAAGTTTTTCCTTCGAGTAGATAGAATATGAGAAGTTTTCGGCTCTGGATAGGAAAATTTGTGAAAGGACAGAGAGAAAGAGAATGGAAAATTTGAATTATACACATATTGCATGTGTATTTTAAAATAACGTTGTTAAGTTTGGTTTGTAAAACGGGAAACAGAAATACAAAAATAGAGTTGAGATAATAAATAGAAAAATAATATGTTTTTAATTATTCTGAGAGAAAACAAAATCGCGGAAAATGATTCTGTTGTAAATCGGTTTTAAGGTTTTCTGTTCGTTTGACTATCTGCATATCTTGTAAGTATAATAGAAGATTAGCGTAACATATTAGGTCGTCCGAAAAGTTTCTTTCGTTTTACACACATTTTTCGTTTTATATTATTTCGTCGAATTACGTATGATCCATTTAGTTCTATCAAGATAAAGATTACAACGTTCGACAGATTAGGTTTCATGTTCGTATAAAGATACGTCGTTGTAAAACACGTGTCTGTAAAAGAAACACACTTTTTGGATAATCTAATAGTATTGTACGAGTTTATAGCTTCGATCTAATCTAAATCTAATTGAAATTATATGCATTACTTGTGTCTTCGTAGAAATATCTTGAAACATACGACAACGATCAAGAGAAGCTCGTTCGTTGAGCCCTCGCGGCAGTTTATATCAGGAACTTGTGTATCCTTCGAAATAATTATGTAATTAGTTACTCGAAATAATTCGTACGTCGGCGATTATTCCAGTAGAACAGTGAGGTCATCAAGGTAACGGATGCGTATAGTTACTCGTATTTTAAAAACTAGTTTATGACCGTAAGAAGACAGTTCATTAGGTAACTATTAAACACTAAGTACTTATTTACGCTGCACGTTTGTACGAGACGTAGGTTTCTCGAAGGGTGAACGAACTTTTCCTAAGTTAGATATGTACGTTAGATATAAACCTGAATAGTTGTTTAGGAATGTGCCAACGCGTGTAAGAAGCTATGTTATCAGGATAGATTTCAGTCGCAATATTTACAGAGTTTCTATTAGGTCGTCCGAAAAGTTTCTTTCGTTTTATAAGCAAATAATGGAGGCACAACATTTTTCGTTTTATATTATTTTATCGAATTACGTATGATCCATTTTGTTCTATCAAAATAAAGATCACAACGTTCGACAGATTAGGTTTCATGTTTGTATAAAGATGACAGATGTAAAAAGATGAAAAGAAAGACACTTTTCGGACAAGCTAACAGTAATATGACAGTACTGTACGATGAAAGAGATTCCATTAGAATAGAATTGTACAGAAATTGCAGGATTTTCAACGTTAATTCCTTTTCGTAACATGTGAAAAGAGCTTTTAAATAAACAAGAGTAAATATACGTATATATATAATATTTGCAAAGTGAACCGTATTTTCCATTATATAATAATAATCACATTTAGTAAAATTTATGCCTATCACAATAGAGAATAGTTCTATCTTCGTGTTTGCATATTTCGAAAAAGAAGTTTCACCAGTGATATTGCTATCATTATTCTACCGAGTGAGAAGAATAAAAACAAGAATCTCAAATAACATTCTCAATTTCTGGAATTCGATTACGTTAAAAATATCCTGGTTATCCTTAAACGATTTTCAAAAGTTGTAGATAGCCGTGATCCGGAGAATTTGATTAAATATCGCGAGTCACGATTAGATGAGGATAATTGAATTCGCTCATGGGAATGCCGAGGATCAGATATTCCGTGGAATCCAAGATCGAGAGATTCCATCGATCGAAGTCAAGGCGGAACCGCCTGATTTGTAAACCCATAAACGATTCTATTGTATTTCGAAGCTGTTCCGATATCGTACAATGAATTATCCCAACGATTACGTGTATCCCTGGAATGGCAGCGAAAAGCTCTTAAGTAGTTTTAAGACTGGAAGATGAACATTGAATCTTTTCAAATGGAAACTTAGAAAAAGGAAACCCTATAAATAATTAGAATTTATATCTTTTTATACTTTATATTTTAATTTGAAACTTGGAAATAATTATCGTGAAAAATTAGTGGTTTAGTATTTGTTAGTGATGTTAGTTTAGGATGGCACAAATAATAGCGCCAATACAACATTTTGTATATAATAGTAAGTCGTAAAATTTTGGTCGCCAGAGCTATCTTCAAATTTATTCGATATTAAGTTAATGATGATAGTCATTTAATTAGATTTCTGATACTTTATTACAATACCTAATTTCAATCTGTTAAAAAAGGATATTATTTCAGACATCCTATAAATAATTCTTATTTTAGATTTTTATAATTTTACTATACAAAAATTACCACTAATTAAACAATTACAAAATAATTACGAATCAATTAAATTAATTTAATACAATCTTCAATTAAAATTATTTTATCTATTTATATATTAAATAATATCAACTATTCCCTCAAAAGGAAAAAAATCTTGACGAATATCAGGTAAAATCATCGACCTCGTCAATCTTCGAAACTCATCGAAGCGAAGAAAGTGCGTTCCAATTTTCTAGTATGTGCAATACTAGCAGTCAATGTTCTCACCTGAATGTAACGAGAGCTCGAGACTATCATAATCGTATTTATATGGACGTTTCTTACCTGGACGAATCATCTGCTCTACTTGTTTCGCTCGACCGCGAACCATCGTTGCGTTTTCACGATTGAGAAATGTTCGAACGATCGTGACAGGTGGTTCGTAATTCCCACGCGTTTTGCGTTAGTCCGATTAAGGATTCTTCGAATGTTCTCGTTAACTTGAACTCTCGATCCGACATCTTCCTGACGTCGTGCACACGATTATCGTGAGCTCAGATAGACAATAAATTCGAAGATAAAAATGAAGAAAAGGGAGAACGTCCGGTCACGGTTTAATCACGATCGACGATCTTCCGGTATCGGTTCTTTTTCAACCGACTCTTGCTACGTATATAGGGTGTGGATAAAGTTATGGTAGAGTTTATAAGGTGGTTTGTCACACGAGCCTCGCAGAAGCCAAACTGATCCACCGTACTATTTGTCTGTTTAATAAATTTCTTCCATAAGTAAGAATAATCATTAACAAATGTTGCATATAATAAATGTTGATACTGTTTATTATATTTTCTTCAGAATTCGGTGTTTACATGATCTTCTGGTAGGCTGAGGTTGCTGATCTGGTTTAATGAACTGGCTACGAGACGTATCGCTACAAGTTGTGAGGTAAATTAAAAAAAAATATTCGTAACGTTTGTTTTTAATTCTAAAATTCCTTATAATTTTTCTACGTAGACATTCCTTATAATTTTTATATCATTTATTAAGTGAAATATCACGTAGACGATTTCTCCATTGAGAAAGCTTCCATAGCGGTGATCTCTATCGGTCTAACAGATCTAGTGGATGAGTTGTTCGGAGTTTTCTCTAGATATGCTGGTTATAGAAATTGTTAGCCAGTTGCTTGCTATGGACTTCTATTCTGCTTTTATAATTTGTGGTCGTTTTAATTATTTCTTCGTGAACTGTAGCAACGTCGAGCTCCGTTTCTGTAACGTCTTTTTACTTCTTTCACTCGGTTCTTTCTTTACAGCGAAAATAATTTTTATCTTAACAAGCTTAATAATTTAAAACTACGAATATTTATGCAATTTTTTATTTTCATAAACACAACCAAGGAAGTGAAATCTAAACGGTTTACTTTATTCCCTAAATATAGAAAAAAACATTTTCGCACGTTATATGCACTTTGTGTGTTTCTATACCTTCAAATTTTCACAAATACAAAATCAGCATACAAATACAAAATCCTATTCTTTAAAAAAAAATGACAAAACTTACGTTTGCGATGGAACGTTATAATTTATGTTTTACAAGTAAATTTAAGAAATTACGAACCAGCCGATCATCCTATTTTTCGAAAATTCTAAAATTCTAAGAATTATGTTTCCAGTAGAATATTACAACTTGTAGCTTGCCAATGATTGATTAATATTATTCATTGCTAAATTATCGTTTGTAAAAGCAACGCGCGATCCTTGTGATACCAAACTTTCCAAGAAATAACATTTATTCCACGTCTTCCGCGTACTTCTACGTAAAAATATTCCTTGCTCGACTTCTACCACAATTTCTCCCCTTCCCCTTTCAGCTTATAGAATGATCTTGATACGAAACGCATACGGAAACCGTTCCCAAGAAAATCCAGCCCGTTCCTATTAGATGGAGCACTGCTAACGCGGAATAAACTTGCTGAGAAGAGCTTCAGCCATCTGTCTGCTCGGTTGATCGGTCAACGTACTCTTCGACAATACTTGCTGCTTATTCGATAGACGCTGCGTACACAGTGCACACGTACCAGATAGAATCTGATCCTAACGACGCCGCCGATTCCCGTCTGTTCTGTTCTAAGAATTGTTTCACAGACACGTGAATAACGTTTCCAGCCGTCGAATCAGCCGCTGCTTCGAATAAAACGTTACTCGGGGAACGTTGCGCCGATTCTTTCGTTCAGGAGGAAATGGTTCGATCCTTCTCTACCTGGAGATCGATGGCGCGAAGGTGGACTTGCGGTTAGGTTTGAAGTTAAATCTTGGAATAGGTTGGGTTTGGAGGAGCAAGCGAGAGATTAAGTGGTAGATGTGTTTATATCCGTTTTATTACGGTTGTGGTATCTATTCTGGTTTTATTAGGATCCTGGCACTTATTTTAATTTTGTTATGGAGAATTGCGCAATCAGGATGTTTTTATTATTGTTCGCGTTTGTAGCTTCAATTTGCGGTTATCGTATCTTGTAAGCAACTTTTAGGACAGCGGAGGATCGTATCGCTGTTCGGTATCGATAGCGGCACGACTCGAAAGCTTTCAAATTTGCTTTTATTAAATACGAGGTCTGCACAACTTGAAAAATGTGTAGATTTTACAAAAGCTTCTTAGATGTGATACGTATTCTAATTGTATCAAAGTTGCGGTATTTAGTCCAGTTTTATTAAACTTGTGATATTTATTTAAATTCGATTCAGATTCGAGGAGGATTAGGGTAGTTTAATTTACCGACATTCAAAATTAACGATGAATTTTTGCATTCTGGTGTATGTATGCTTTCCTAACTGCCATTAGTGAGTCACGATCATTATCGATAACGGAATAATCCACGTGATAATCTATTTCCTATTGTTCTTGCAAGGTAGATTCTTACACACGTCATAACGCACGCTACACCTTATAACCCCGTGTCGTGTACTTCTTTATTTGATTAATCGATTCTGCAACAGCTGTCGTGATAAACATCGGAGTATTTCAAATTATATACAATGTGCACGTGCATGATATATCTCACCTTGCTGCAGGCCGATAGTTTGCTTCGGAAACCACTACATTTTAACTGATTTTCCACTTAAATTCTTGATTCTCTATTACTATTTTGTATTCTACATACTCATTGTATCTATTATTTCTTCATATTGCAGCCTTCTCAGTTTTTATACGTTTTATATTCCATATTTTATAATTTATAGCACAATTCACTCATTTATGAGTCTAATTATTTAACAAATTTTTTCTATCTTCATTTTGCCTCGTAGTTTCATATATTGATACATGAAAGTATTTCTGTGTGTCTTTGGGTAGCAGATTCAATGTCTCGACATTTTTCATTATATCAACAGAATCGTTAAAGATGGTTAACTCTTTCTTAAATTCTTGACTTCTATGCAACACGCAGTGATTACAGACGTCTGACCATGTCAGTGTATGTCCATTTCTACTTATTTAGTCGACACAGCATCGGCCGTCCATGTACAGGCCATACTACTGCAAGCCTGGAGAATTACTTTCTAATAT
Source organism: Bombus pyrosoma (assembly GCF_014825855.1). Classification (NCBI taxonomy): domain Eukaryota; kingdom Metazoa; phylum Arthropoda; class Insecta; order Hymenoptera; family Apidae; genus Bombus; species Bombus pyrosoma. The sequence goes on from NC_057776.1 coordinate 14,868,012, forward strand.
TTTCAGTCACAAATTTTTGTAAACTCTGAGAAAATTATTCTCCTTATTAATTGTTAATGATAGAAACGCATTTTTTAAAATGGTTCCACGAAGGAAACACGATGTATTAAAATTTAGAAGCAATATTATCCACGTGCATTTACCAATACCATTTTTATTATTATTAGTACAGCAGAAAACAAATACATTTGTCATCTAACTAATTAATTACTTGTAAAATTTGGGATTAAATGACACTAGCTTAGACGCGTTACAGGACAATAGAGCATATCCAATAACGTATTTGAAATAAAGCAATAGAGTATTACATTTAAAGCACAGAATATTTCTCTACATTTGATATTTTCATTCATTTCATTCATTTCATTCATTCATTGCAGAACCATTCTTTTCCTACTTAACATCGTCAATTATAACAACATTCCTCAATAGCAAGAAAATAATGAATCCATTGAAATAAATTAGCCCGCGTGCAGCAGATAAAAACTTCTGTGTAAGCAGATAATTAGAAGCATAATTGTCAGCAGGGAAGAAACACGCGGTGCATTAAGCTGCAGTTAGTATGCTTCTCGACAACAGTGTCCTCGTTTTAGTATCACTTGCTTCATTATGCAGCAGTTCGTTAATTAAAATCCAACTCGACGTTGAAAATCTTTTTCGAGCACTTCTTCAATTTCCTTCCGTTTCTAAAGCGAGACTGCTTCCTCCGTTGCATCGTTTCTTTTTCTCTTCGCGTCCTTAGCCGTGAAAATGATTCTTCGCACGGTTGACGGGATACATACATGCATCGAGGTCTGTGCATCGGTATTGCACGGTAATTGATTACGTTGCGTTTCTAAATCCGGGTTAACGATAGCTTTATCGTCGAATAATGTTAAAACCGGAGGAAAATTGGCACAACTTCTGTTTAGAAACGGTGTCTTGATTTTACAAGACTTATCAACGTGATTAACAGCTTCTTTTATTCTTGTATAAGTAATTTGTTAAGCAATAGAGTTTCTAATTTTCAATTGGTATCGTTGGCTGAACATAGTAGTTTGCATTAGATTTAAGTTCGGATTATTTAAGTTTACTTCGTTTTAATTGCAACTATTTCTTCCTTTACGCGACGAAATTTGCCAGTAAGATTTATGCATATTCTACAATTAAAATGAAGTATTCTAAAAGTAAATAACTTCAAATTAGAAAATTTCACGGATAACTTTCAGTATATATATATACGGTGTCCCGTAGCACCGGAGAACCACGTCGGCAGCAGATCCTGCGCACGAGACCAATAAAATAGTTCATACGAAACCCTATTGGATTTTGTTTTCGAGTTATGGTAAGTTTGTTTCTTTAACTTTAAAACTGTATCTCTATACATTCACAAGATGTGTTCAAAATGACCTGCTTGTATACGAACGCAAGACCTTTATCTTTTAACGTGGAGAAAAACCGCACGGACAACAGGCCGCTTCTGGGGAAAGCGGCGTGGTAGTGCCAGACTTTAATCGACTAAAACCTCCGCGATGACCGTCCCGGCTGCGATCGAGAGAGGCCCGGGAACCGATGCGACGAACACAAAACTGGAGATGTCTTATCGTTGACCGAAAGCGTTTACAGAACTAAAATACAAGGCTCGACGTGAAATGTTGAATTTTGTTTATTATAGGTGAGTGAAATTAGTTCAAGTACTACCATCTTTCGATAGAATTATTCCAACATAAAACTTGTTAGCACTCGGAAACAAGGTTAAACAGGGAGCACATTCGTACGAGCTTTTTCATTGTTCTCATGTCATGTACTGTATTTTTGTCTTTTTTTATTAATATACATGCAATCTATGCAATTTGTCTTTTGGTACATTCAGGACATTCTGTATATTAAATATTTTTATGGGAGCTCGCCATTGATAACTCAATTAATTAACGTTGACTTTATTAAAGCGTCAATTATCGTAAGGGTCAGGAGGTCAACACATTCAGATCACAGGCAAAATTAAGTAAATTTTAATAGGTAAATCTCTATCTAAATTCTATTTCTTTAATTATTTTCATACAGAGGCATGTACAGTCCCGTTTATAATGTCGTAGTCTGACACCTACGGGTTGATCAAACTTGGAAAAATCCAAATCCTAACTTTCTCCAATTCAAAGCTTTCGCGCATTATAACCAACACAAATATTGTTCATATGTATCACTTTCATCTTAAACTAACAACTAGAAACATTTTATAGCTTTTTCACGTAAAATCCTCTTCGTATAGTCCATCTCGACCTCTGACCTTAAATGTTATACTTGCAGAAAGAGAAATCGGTATTTATAGTATATGTAGCGTTTTGGAATTGAGTTTGAAAAATTATACGTATGGAAGAATTTTCGAGATAATTTACTGGAAGTTGACGAGTTCTGACGAACTTTTATTCCTCGCGTTTCTTCTCATTTTCTTACTTGCAGATGATCTTCGAAATAATTTACCTACATAGTTACATTGTTTGTTCGCGATTAGTTGTAGAACAAGTAGAAAGTAAAGAGTCGTTTATAAGACAGGCAAGAGACCGGATGTATTCCTTGTACAATGGAATGAATTATCAATGTCTTTAAAAAGTTTTAAGTCTTCGTGAAAGTTTGCATGTACTTGTGTTACGTGTACAAATCAGCAGCGTGATTTAGTAATAGCGTTAATGGACGACACTGCTTCTGCCTTTGAAAGTTGATAATCTCGAAAAGAGAATATAGAAATATTGTTTGTAAGAAATTTATAAGAAGACTAACTTCTCTACGTGCGTATGCATATGTACAATGTAGACTAATATCAGTAATATTTTAGAACATTATGTTACAAAAGGGATTTCGAAACCTGAAGAAAAATATTTACGAACTCAATGAAAGTTAATATAAAATATTGCAAAATATGCAGGTAAAAAGAATAGAAGAATTAAGAAAAGACACATGTTATAAGAAATCTGTACCTTTGTTGCGAAGATACGATGTCTGTTTGGGTAATGGACGATTCCACTTGGACTAGAATCAGTTTGCACTCCTTCTGAAACAAGAGATAGAAGTTACGTTTAGTGTGATAAGATAATTGAATAAATATTTCTATATTACTGTATGCAATAAAAGAGAGAAAAATTACATGGTATAAATAATATTCTACGAAGTAAGCAAAATGTGTATTATAATCATTGTACTCTTAGGACAAGATTTTTAATCATGAATATTCTTTTCCTCGTTTAATATTTAATTTCTTCTTAATAAAATACGATGATTGCCAGCGAAATAATTAATAGCATATAATCATCGTAAGAAGCAATATTAAATATTTTTCGACAATAATTCAAATTTTCGTTATTTTTTTATCCAAAGAAACGATAAAATTTCTAAAAACGTTTTATGAAAGAAATTTCTTTTACAGCATTATAATCGAAAATTATTCGTGACTCTTCTCTATAGAATCAATTAATATTTTTATTATTTTTATGCATAATAAAATTTCATATGTTTGAAAAATATATCACATCGATTTATAGCTCGGTGGATGGCAAGACATTTTTGAAAACCATTCGTTATTATCATATCGTAAAGCGTAGAGAATCAATATTACTCTTTCTAACGCAAATCCCGATTTCTATGCAGATAATTCATAATTCTGCAAGTGGTTACTGTTTCTCCTCGCAAGAACAGAAGTTACGACTACTTTTATGACTCGTTCAGAAATCTCGTGGATAGTTGACGATCGAGTCATACTTTATAGCTCAGGTTAAACGAGAACAAAGTGTGAGCCTCGTAAGAGATTATTTTTAACTTAAGCACGTAATCACGATGCTTTAAAAAATTCGCTATGATTTCATAATTTGCATATTCAATCAGACTATTGGTATAGGATCATTGGTACATAACATTTACGGTTTTCTGTTATTCGTGTCCAGAATATGTCTATGTTAGAACTTCGAAATTTCTTGGAACCTTCGTTGCGACTTGAATTTCGAATTTATTTATTAATATTATTATAGTAAAATTATTATGATGTTGTAGTATAGCATTAATAACATTAAGATTTATTTAAATGGACATAATCACCCAATAGCATGTGCAGGGAAATTTTATTAAATAAAATTTGCAGGATATATTTGAAGATTTCTATCAGGAAAAATAAGAAATAAAAAATTTGTTAAGGTAAGGAATTTTTAAATAATCTACACATACATATAGCAAATTTATTAAGTAGAATTTAGGTACATTTCAAGATTTTTATTAAAGAAAGAAGAAATAACAATTTTTGGAAGAAAATATTCCATATATAATACAGGATCATAGATATTCGAATTAAGTAGAATTTACCAGAATTGATCAATCATCGTAAAAGTAAAAGATCAATGCAAATTTTTTCACAATAACTACTAATAAATTTACGGTGCTGCATTTTTGGGGTCTGAAAGCTACAAAATAAATAAAGTAGATAGATGAAATAGTCGTTTACCTTTTCGTATTACATTACAGTCATTGGTATAATCCTACTGTTAAGTTTTCCATGAAGAATAAGACGAAATGAAAATTCGTAAAGAAACGACACTTATAAACAATGATGAAAGGAAACAAAACGATAAATTGTATCGTATAGAAGAGATATATGTATGTTTTGAATAAATCAAATTTTAAAGTAACTACTATTAAAGATTCATGTAGGGAAGTTATATAAGGCAGCTATCAAATTTTAAATCAATCGACATTCACCAGGAAGCATCTCGATCTGGTTGATATTTGTAACGACTCCTTTCTCCGCCTCATAAGATTGCAGATGATCCAATGGCTCATTGGATTCCATGTCATTAAAAATTGTGAACCTCGTTTGATACTTTCATTGCCGGGAAAGGTGTTCCGAAAGTCGTATGTTCGAACTCATCTAGTCATGTGCGGAAGCTGTTTCAAATACCACATGTCAAAATAGCGAAAAATATAGATATCAAAAGTAGCTTCCACGATCATCTTTATATAACCGCAAATATCAGGTTGTCGATAGATTTATATTTCTTACATAGAATTTTTCATCTAATAGAGATGCGAATTCTTGAATCTTTACAGCAAGGAAGAAGAAAACATATAATATGTTTCAGAAATGTAATATGTATTAGATTGTGTAAATTTCGTTCGCACAAGTGTTAAAACAAGTGTCAAAAATCCTTTATATAATATCTACAATAGCCACAAGAACTAAATATTTGATCATACCATTAATTTTCAATGAACCGTGTTTTCATCAGGTTCTATGCATTTAATTTTTTCTCGGATGGATTGAGTAAATTTTTATTCCGACACTTCTAAAATTTCTTTTTCAAGCTCCAAAATTTTTGTTTCTATAATATTCGTTACGATGTAGCATTAAGGGGTGAACGAATTTATTACACGATCCAATAAATGAAATAATGCTCTTATTTTTATGATGTAATAAAATGGATTACTTTAATAAGATTGTTGATGCTAAAAGACTTCTTTACAATTAAAAATTAAGAAATCGTATAACGAGATGCAAATTTCTGCATACACGGGAAAAGACAAATGATTTACTATATAGAGTCGGAAGTTAGTCTTAACTCCTTTCATCATATATATATATATATATATATATATATCCATAAATTCTTATCTCATTGGAATTTACATTGCCATCACTGCATATCGACATTTGCAACATCCACTTTCTCCAACACGAAACAGTCAACAAGAATCTTGTCAACTTCATTACGTCTTTTGTAAGTAAAACTGTGTATTTGCATAAGTAAAACGTGTAAAATGCATCACTACATAATATTAGGTATGATACATACGAATTTTCGTTTTCCTTCGTAACATCGTGCATTTCATTTAAGTAATTTCTACGTTATTCAATGGACTTTCCCACCGACTATTTAGATTTATTCAAGATTTATAAAAATGATCGTTCCTTAAATTAAAATATTCTTAGAATACAATAGAATAGAAAAGTAGAAACTGAGGATAGAATCTTTCCCTATGTTCTTCATTTCCAATTCCTTTAAAAATAATTTACACGTTAAAAGATCATGTACATAGGCGGAATAGAATGAATTTTAATAAATTCATCTCCACAAGATTGAAATCTAAATTGCTTGAAACCTGACATATCTTCCATAGAACGATCCATTTCTGGTAGCTTCGATTTCTCAGGCTCGTTTAATAGTAATTCGAAATAAAACACGTCGAAAGCAAGTCCAATTAATATTGCATCCAATCGTCATTGTCGTTTCGAACAGGCTCGGAGAGACATGCTCTATGTTGCGCTGTTACGCTAGTATGCCTTATTATGTCTTTATCACGATTCGATCCTCCATGTTGCATTGCTTCAGCCTGATTGCTTACTATCTGTAATCCGATTGCTTCGAGAGAACTTGCCCGTAAATCGAAACTCTTTGCATCGTTGCAACCGCTTCGTGGTAATCACATACGACGAACACGAGTCATAGATAAGCGTACGTAAGGTCTGAAGTAGATCATTGGAACACGAGCATGGTATTAACATAGTAGAAGCAGATTGAATCGATTGATCAAGACTAGAATCTCTAGAGTGTTCAGAGTTTAGTAATACACGAGCCGATGGAGCGGTGCACTTGGACGAAATTAATATTTCCTTTCTAATTTTTTTTCTATTTTTATTAAACCTCCAATTTCCAAGAGCATTTATAAGCGTCATATTCTACTTGTTCTACAACGTACATTAACGATTACAAATATCTGTAAAGTTTGGTAGATGCGCGGTAATAATCTATGTATTTCAGAGTTTGGTAACTCGTGAGCTGATAGATTGCTACATTTGGACGAGATTGATATTTTCTTTTCAACTTCCTTATTAACTCTCTAATATCTATGGCCATTTATAAATGTCATCTTTTTCTTATTCCGTGATATGCACTGCCGCTTCTAAATGCCCGCAAGCTTTCCTAGATTTGTGGCGATAGAAACGTATGAATTTCGCAGTTTCGGTATAGAATGCATGAATTTCACAGCTTGGTAACTTGTGAGCCAACAGATTGCTACATTTGCAAGAGATTGATATTTCTTTTTTAACTTCTTTATTAACTCTCTAATTTCCACGAGCATTTATAAACGTCATCTTTCATTTATTCTGTAACATGTTCCACCATTTATACAATGTATCTGGACATTTTGATAGATTTGTGATAATAGTATGTGGTAATCGTATGAGAACTAAATGCGAATTAATGGCCGAAAGTAACACATAGTTCGGAACATTAAACAATCCGACGAACTGTTCAAACAATAAAATAGTACCTACCACAAGCTTCGTTCATTATGAATAACAATTTCCTTACTGCATATTAGATTTCAAACATCTATTTCATCGTGCCATGATATTCTATTAAATGGTACATCAGTCACGATTGTTACGATAACGAAGAACAAAATAATAGTAAAGTTGTGACTGAATTACGCTGTGCTGAAACGATCTTTTGCGCACTGGTATAAGCAAATTAATAGTTTATAATATTTCTGCTAATTAATATGTAGCTATCTGTTTCATAAATACTGTTTAGTAAAATGAAAATATTCTGCGGGTATTTATACAAATTCGTATTTCAGAGCAGAGTCGGACATCTTTTTCTACTACCACATATTATAAGGAGCAGGGTACTTTGAATTTTTCATACATTTTTACATATTATGTACATTCTACGCATTTCTGTATTTTTAATCCTTCTGCGACCTTTTGGTCACATCTTTTATTCAATCCTACTACTTTGACATTGAAATATATCTCGAGTTTGAGCAATATGTGAAAGAATTTCTTGCCGATATGTATAATTCTTGCTTTTTGTTATATATTAAACGTATTAAAATGTTGTTTGCTAAAACGAGAACAAATTTAAGTAACAGTCCAAGAATCGCGTCAAAGTGAAAAATTCTCATAAATGCGTAAACACCTGCAGTCTATTGATAAAAATGATCAGAACCCTATAGTCGAAGTGTCGAAATCTAATATACCGCAGACAAATATATTTGTTTTTCGGGTGAAATCAATTAAAATAGTTTTTTTTTTTCTAGCGATATCGTTATTCAACGAGGCAAACAATGCTTAAAATCAAATTCTGAATAATTATTCGAATAACGTCCAGCCCTGGATCTTAATGAATTCAAGACACGATCGTATTAAAAGAGGCAAGTCAACGTTCATGACGAAGAAAGCGAAGAAACTGCTTCTTGCGATTCTCCTTCCGTTTCTTTCTTCTTGCGACAACGATGGGAGCGGCAACTTTCTAGATGACCGACGGTAACCTCGAAGGCCTTCGATTCCGTCAAGAAGATCGTTGATCTTGGCCGAGAAGCCTGTCGACCTCTTAATCAACGTGATCGTTAATTCGGACCTGGACGTCTCATTAGCAGAAGTGCTAGTCAAGTGTCGTCATGCTGACGTCTTTTGTTCCCTTCCTGGTTCACTTAATTCTCGAATCTTTTTACTCCAGATAATTCACGTGATCACTTTGTTATTATTAATTGCATATCGTTGTTCGTAACATTGAGCGAGAATATAGATAACAATATAGTCGTAACATCATACAGGGTGCGGTCGAATACAATTTAAAAAGCGAATATGATATGATAATTTCTGAAGAAGTACGAAGAAAATATAGAAGAACATTTTTTCACACGACGATAATGTTTTCGAGAAAATCCACTTTGAAAATTTGTCAAATAAATTAAACTCGTCTAGTTACCGAGAGGGAAATTATTCTTTACGTGAAAATAAGTGGAAAATACGAATAAAATTTCTGTTCAAATTATTCTTACCAAAGAGTTGTATATAAATTTGAAAAATATAATTCTATCAGTACCAAGTCATCGAAACCATATTTACCGTTATAACAGTCGTAATATATTCTACGCGATAATTAAATCATCTCACTTTGTTACTTGCACGGTGTTACATCGCCTTGTAATCTAATTATGCGTATGCTTCTTTCTCAAGTTACGATAACGATACGTTTCCTGAAAGATGGGAGGCAGTGATTTCGATTTATCATTTCGACCTTGGATTTCAGCACGATCAAAATGTTCATATTCTATGATATATTCAACAAAAACTTTGTATCACGTGTATGAATGAAATTACACACTTTATTATTTCAATTTCGCATTAACTCGAATCCGAATCTAGAATAGTTCCTTCTTAAGGAATACGGTACACTTCCTGTAAAATATGAAGGAACAATTGCAATCAAATGTCTCAATCTTTTCTAAGATTTCATTAGTCTTTATTATATTTTTATAACAAGTATAATAGAATACATTATGTGTAACCGTTAGCATATGTATTTCCTCGTTTCAACTGCCCCTTATTATTCGATTAAATCTCAGTCCTTAATTCTCAATTATTCTTTCTTCTTAATCCTCAATTGGTAAGACGTTATTCTTCCTGCTAAAATAGGAAGCAATTATCGACATCGAACGTTTTAATCTTTCTCAAGATTTCATTGAGATCGATGTGTATGCTTCTTTTATTGTATTTCTTTTAAAGATATTAATATAATGAAGATATACTATTATGTACTCACTATGTTTTATGTACTGTCTTTTTCTTATTATTTATTGCAATCACTACCACCGTATTTACCAGCTTTTTATTTTATCTTTATTATCACTTTATTCTATATAATTTGAATACATTCTATGTTTTTAGAAAAGTTGCAAAATATTCAGAACATCCTACGCTATGTTCGATTAAAATGTATCTTTGGGTAATAAAACTGCAAGGAAATTATTCACGCGAAAATTCTTCGACGTAATGGATAAAATTTCATGAAATATTTGGACTGTTCCTAAATTGTAATTTATAGCGATTTTAATATCAACGTATTATTATTATCAATTTCAAGGGGCGTTGAATTACGTATGTATGAAGTTTATATCAAAGTAATAATTTATCGGATATACCGATGAATATCGGTAGCAAAACATTGGATGGTCATGTAAATCATTATAATCTCAGGCATCCGGTTCACACATTCTTCTTTCACACTTCTAACGTTCCAAGCGAAATAGTCTAAGCGTTCGTTACGTGCATTCCATGTTATTTAGCCGAAAGACAATTTCCGCGACAAAATGTAAGAACAATTTGCCAATTTGTCAAGATTAGAATTGAAATTTATTTAATGTTAAATACAATATACTATATCAATCAAAGTCATTACGCATCATATGCGTAGAAAATTTACATTTAACATGAAATTTACATATTAAAGACGAGGTTGCCCTTTCTCATAAAAAAACTCCTAATACTTGTTCCATGTACTTAATATATGCGATAACTTACATATATTATGAGACATTAAAGACGAAGTTGCTCTTTAACGTATAAGATTTGTAATACTCGTTCTGTACATTTTACATATGCAATAACTAATATATTCGTACATCGTCATAATTCCATAAATGTCAGTAATAGTTTCCTTCATCGATAATATATACGTATAACAATTAAATATTTATATTTAATTCTCATCGATTTCGAATTTTTCGCCAATATATACATACATCCTATTAATATTAAAACTATGAAGGATTGAAATATAAGACGTGTTCCAAAGAGAACAAAATGAAGGATAGATGAAAAAATACATATTGTAAGAGAGAAGGAAGCCTCCTTCTATAATATTTTACCAAAAATTATTCAATTCCCGAAGCGTGTTTGTCATCAAAATTCTCCTAGAAAATGCAAATCTATCAACCAAATTGCCCAAATCAAATTGCGCGAACTTCTCATTTAAATTCCTAAAAATCGATGTACGTAAATCTCTAAAATTATTTTCGAAAATTAAATTCGAAAATGATGAATTGAACGATCTCCTCCGCTCTAATGATAATTCTGGCGTTAAATTCACAAATCTGAAGCAACTCTCTCTTGGGTTACAGGCAGGCTGCACTTCCTGTAAAAATAGGAAGTAGCGCTTTCAAACGTTCCGACCTTCCTCGATGATCCATCAAGATGAACGCGATCATTTCACAAGCTCCATTACAATCGTCCATTGTGAATTATCCTTAGTTCCACCTTAGATGCCACATAACACAGACACCTATATGTACCTTTGTCATACTTATTGCGTTCTCGCCATAAGCATTTTCATCGAACGGTTAATTCGATTCCGTTAATTATTAGGATAGAGTTACAACGTTGCTCTAAGGTGACCAGTGTAAGATTCCACGAGGATTACACGTATCTTGCGCCACAAATTGCTTCGAGATCGTGTCGACCGGTTATCCGATCGAATCGATCACGACGAAGACTCGTTACGTCCCCCTCGATCATTGTCAAAAGGTAATTAGACGGGTTTAATCGCACGAAACGCGAAATCTCGGCGATCGACGTGATTAGAGGAAGCTCGAGTAAGCTTTATGATTTAATTAAAGGTGGTAATGCCATTTTGCCTACGGAGAATCCTTTCGATCTGCTTTCTCCTTCATTAAGTCAACACTCAACGATCATTGAAAATTAACACTTTCTCTTGGCCATTTGAAATTGTCGCGATCATAAGATTCAGAATTAATGACCTATTCACGATGTTCGAAGGCGTTACTATTTAATTCTTTCATCTCTCTGTACTTCGACTGGGCTTATTTGATTATGCTTATTTGATTTGATGTTTTGTTTGTTTTATTAGCGGAAGTAGGATGTTTATGGAAATTCGTTTTTTTTTTAAATATAATTAGAGAAATGGAATCGGAATAAAAAGTCTGGCCAATTAGAATGTATTGTCACGTTCGCTTACTTAATTTGATGTTTTCCTAATTTGATGCTTGTAAGTAGATGGCGAACGTTTATACGATTGTCTTTAGGGACATAATTGAAGAAATGGAACTTAAGTAAACGTTTCTTTCATACGCTGTATATTGTAGCGCGCACTTTGTTTTCGATATTCAATTACGTACATTCTGCAAATTTGTCTACTTTTAGTATTTATAAATGCATAAATATTTGCAGCGTACTGTTGCTGTTTATGGATTTTATATTTCGGCAATTATTTTTCATACCTTGTTTGTGATAAATTTTGACGAGAATGTGGATAATACACTATTATAAACAGTCTTATCGATGTGAGATTGTTATTAAAGGATACTGAAATACTATTTTCTGTATATATTATATTCATTATTATAATATACGTATACAGGTCATTTTGAAGCCTAGCAGATTCAATTATAAATATCAAACTTATTTCCAGAAAGTGTGATAAATTAGGATCAGAATTAAAAATATCTTTTCTCTTTTTGGAAATAAATCAAAGGTTCGTAATGACATCTTCGAAGCATCCGTGTATTTCGTAATTCCAAACTTCGTTTACGAGTTTAAATTTCTTACGTTCTATAATTTTTGGACTTAAACGCGAGGATACACGCATCAACGATTATCCTCCTAATTTTAATGCTTTTCGAATAATACGATTTACGAGCGATTACCCAGAATAATTGCACCATACGACGCACTATTGAACAGCGATCGCAGGACGCGAAGAGCACATTAACAACTTCCTGTTTAACCTTCCTGTAAACCTGGATACAATCTATTAACCTTCCTGCTGGATCTAATTTACGTAATACGATTTCAGAAAGAGAAGAGGATGAAAAGGCTGTTATGACATCTTTAACAGCTTTTTAGATGAAATATTACCCCTTCTTTGGATACTAAAGCTAAATATCACTTGTTGTGCCTTAACCTGTTATCGTTTTAATTACCATTTAATTTACGATCTCTTACGGTTTAATTATAATTTTTAATCGCAGTAGCAACCTTCTACTAACCTTCTCGTAGCAACCCTTTTATCGCGTGGCCATAAGCGTTAAAAGTATGACGTCATATTAATTTCGAAGAAATTTTAATCATTCTGGAAAATTATTCGTAATATGAGGAAAATTGTAAATTGTATATTTAGAACACGTGTTCATATATCAATCATTCAAAGAAAGAAATAACGACTGATTTGATAAATTGATAAATTTATTTTCTGCGATTCTAACTGTTTTCTGGTCTTATTGACTTTCTCATTTGTATTGTTTATTCGTTACGCCAGTCTCATCGATTGATTAGAAAAGGATCATCCAACATTTATTTAAAAGATAATTTTCATATTACAATATTTGGATATAACATTTATTTAGAACGCATACTGAATTGTTGAAGAATTTATTTCACAAATTTACTTCTTATTCTTGTTTTCTTATTCTTGCTTTGATCTGTATTGTTTACTTACTGTTTCAATTTTATCAATTCACATAGAGCAGATATAACATTAAAACATGTTTTGTCACGTTTTGTTTTGATCGACACAGATGAACTCTTGCTATGCCATTTCGTAAACGTAATAATGATTAATTACTTAATTATAATCATTTAATAACATCATAAGAGCTGATACGATAGTACGATATGAGAGAGCTTATAAACAGGCAACATATAAGTTCGTAGATCACTATATTATTATAAAAATACTTATGAAACAATATAAGAAACCGTTTCATTTTAATGGGATAAAAATATCAAAAATTATTGTCAACATATACATTCGTTTGGCTGTCATTATTGTACGTGTTATCAAATCAATCGTTTTGTCTTTCAATTGTCGTATCATCGTAACTATAATCGACACGTCAATTTGCATTCGCTCATTTATCATCTCTATATACTGCTCATTTACCATTAATGATCAATAACGAAATATGCAAATAAATTACCTGCATTATGCAAACAAAAAACAATAATGACCATCATGATTATACGATGATATATTACGACGATTATAGCAGTAACAGAATTTCTCCTGTGTTACAACAACATGTAACGGTATTTCATGCAATTGAGTCAGCCAATCGGTTCAAAACCGTGTAACTTATTATATAAAATTAAGTAAGTACGAATAATGCATCATGTAATACGCGTATTTTCTCTAGAAATAGTGGTATTTTCGTAAGTATATAATATGTTATATGTAATAATAATTGCAAGTAGATTTGCAAATAAAAAAATTAAGATTCAATTAAATATTTCATTCATGCTGATGATATGAATCTTATTTCTATATCATAACAAAATAAACGAAGAAATTCTATGTAAAATCTATTTACAATCAATCAATATTTGCAATATTATCTTCTTCGATATTACTTAGTACTAGAAACACCAAATTTGTCAAGACAATTTGGGTTTTACATATTTTGTACATGTAATTACTAAAAGTATGCAAGTGCTGCTCTGATAAAAGTAATGCTGACTGTTATCAAAATGGAAACATAATTATACTTAATTATTATAATTATACTCTATATATCTACTTAATTGCATCACATCGCTTTAATAATATACCATCTGTGTAAAACTGAAACATTGAAGTATACATTACAGGACGACACTCGTATACACTCCTGTTCAAAAGTTAAGGAAAGGCAGAAGTAAGAATATCATAATTACAACTTTCATTTTTAAATATAATCAATTACAGTTTCAAGGTTGTTATAAGAGAATAATTCTACGACTAAAATATTTATCTACTTCAGAAAATCATTGTTCCTCTCGAAACTCTAATTGTCAGAAACAAGATAATCTCACCGTATTCCGATCCGATCATATTCGACGAGTGAAATAAAAATGATTTACTTTAGAAAATCATCGTTTCTTTCGAAATTCTCGCGTGCTCCAAACTTGTAAACGAAAACGTGCCTGATTTATGATTTGTCAATTCCAGATTCGATTGATAATCGAAAGGAGCTTTGAGTAAAATGGAAGAAAAATTTCTTCCGTTATTCCGACAACAAAATCTTTCACGAAATGATAAATTCGACGATTTACGTCATTGCCGAGACTTTGGTGCTTCGGTGATGGAAATATTTTCTAAAATTGGCAGCACTGGCAGTACACGAATGACCTGGTTTACGGTTTCATCCACGGTGAACTCGTAAATTAGGCAAAAAGTGCTAATATCGGTTTCGAGGAGAGACCGATATCAGAGAAGCTTCAACGATTACAGTAGATTAGATCAGTTCGTGACCAGACTAGCGTGCACGACCGTGAGATGTAGCATCGTCCTTCCGTGATGCAACGATGTTGAGATCAGAACAGATCGATTAACAACAGATCCTTGGAAATCCTTTGATCCAATTGGTCACGGGCCGTGCGTGTGAAAGCCATTGCATGAAATTCCACGGTCGTTCGTCACGTCTGGGAATCGTGTAAAACATAACGCATTTTGCACGCACCTTCTTGTTAGTTCTCACTCGATTTCATGTACTGTGTACTACCGTGTTTTACTAGTTTCCTCGTCGTTAATTGAAGAATCTCTTCGATCGTTCTGCCGAAGGATAAGAGGAAGAACGAGGAAGAAAACGAATAACTTGAATCGCGATGCCTGTACAGATAATATTTCGTGTAATTAAAAGTTGTAATGAAGATTTCTTAATACTTCTATTAAATATCTGGAAATATTTTCAGTTTATTTTATGAATCGGTTTCTTACTGTTTCTTTTCATGAACAGGTAATAGAATTTGATACAGTTTAACAGGATTTTTTTGAAAATTTTTCACGTTTGTGATCGGGATTGAATGATAGTTTACTGGGTTTTTCAAATAGATGATTATTTAGTGTTAATTTTCTGTTCGAATCAAAGCATTGAAATATCATGAAATTTATATTTAATAACATGCAGTGGTACCTGTTTAGTAATTTGCCCCACGATATCTGAGTTAAAACAAGTTAAAACTCGATACAAGTACAGTTTGTCTTTATTAATATTCGATCGTGAATCTTTCTAATCCCACGCGCTGATTTGGGCCAATTCATTAAACTGTATCAGTGTATTATTTGGCCCCTGAGAAGTATTCCATAGCTGGAGTGCTTGCGGGATATTGAGATACTTCCTCCAAAAGAGCAGAATTTACATACACAAGTCTCAAGCCTCACTATGGAAACTGCAAATCTCTAGTCGTCCTCAGAATTTCATCTAGATTTTTCAAAAAATATGGAATCTGTTTATGAAAAATATTTCGTCTATATTTCACGTGATATCAATAACATCAAATACATCAGACTTCAAATCATTTTATGTTTGAAGTGAAGAGATTAATCCATACCGTGATATAACGTAATTCCATATTATAAATAAACTGCGAGTGTCTATGCAAATTTAAATTAAAAAAAAAATAAAAGAAAAGAAACAGAACTAAGACAAAGATTCATATCATCTTCTACATAGTACAACGAGTACTTCGCTTCGAATATTACGAATATTTCCGAGTATTATACACAATCTCTATATTTTAACACGTTTAATTCCCCCGTAAATGCACAAACTTCCGCGATCTACTTACAAACCAACGAATTAAACGGTCCGTTAGAAGCTTGTTCGTTTTGAAACATATCCTACATCCTGTAAACTCGATCGTTCAGAGGATGTAGGTCTAATAGACTTCATCGACGAGATTCTTCCTTTAGCGATGATTAGTATAATCGTGTAACACAATAACTATTCTTGATACGTATCGAGATCGATATTTTTCCCCATAGATTTCTTCCCACAAGGAATAGATCTTCTTGGAATACCTTGATAATCTCGATTAAGACAGTCCAGGGAACGGATTACAGAACGTTATTCCGATCGTGATGATGAATAATCAGCGACTGGTACTTGTACTGCAGATTTTTACAGCCTCGAAACTTCTCTGTTCGCAGCTATGAATGACGCGACGAACAAACGCTCGACGCCCACGCTGTGTTCCAAGCATGCCACTAACGTATCTCGCGACTGAATCCGTATCTGTATCGGTCACGAAACTTCCTGTCACGATTAAGGTCGAACCACGGCACCGGTCGATGCCAGAGGTCAGCCACCGTGTGTAAACGAAGAGCAACGAACTTTAATTAAATACGGAATTTTTACCGGAGACGATGCATTATACAATACATTATCGCTGTTGAGATCGTCTCTTGGTTTTATCGATTCTCGATTGGACGGTAGATCTGATCGGTCTGAGTCGATCGCTCTTGGATTTCGAAGGAGTCTAACACAGATTTCTGATTTAAAATTATTGGTAAGTTGACCATTTCGTAACGAAAGAATTTCTTTTCTTTTAGGATTCAAGTAACGGCATTTTGGAAAATGATCGATTAAATTCTTCGTTAAAATTTATGCGTGTTGCTGGCTATCAAAAAGGGCATTGGAACAATGCATGAACTACGACGCTCTTCTTGGTAAATAGAACTATTTTATTAATTAAAGTAATGACATTAAAACACTTATTTTAGAAAATTCATTTTATAGCTTATAAACTTATTCTAGAAGATTCATTTTTAGAATTGATCTTTACAAACGTGTAAAAGTTGGCAATTTTTTGAACACATCACGATTCTAAGAAACCGACGATAGTGAGTGTCCGAAAATATATTGGGCATATTTATAGAGTCGATTCTAGACACGAGAAATGTTGCCTGATATTTACTTTCAGGTAAGTTCTTCGAAACAATTTTATTTCCTGCTATATTTATAATTTTATTTGAAAACACAACGATGAACGTTACATTCGCACCGATCTAAAAAAATTGCTATTAGGTTGTCCGAGAAGTTTCTTTCGTTTTGTAAGGAAATAATAGACGCACAATGTTTTTTCTTTTATATTAGTTTATCGAATTATGCACGAACATAATAATAGTAATATAACGAAATGGATCATACCTAATTCAATAAAATAATATAAAACAGAAATTGTTGTTCATCTATTATCAGCTTATGAAACGAAAGAAACTTTTCGGACAACCTAATACAATAAATCCTTGTATCAGAAACAATGTCTACAATTACAAGAAACATAGAGCAGAAGCCTTGTGATCGCAACGAAAGAAATTAAATAATTTAACGGAGGGAGAGACTCGTCAATTGAGAGGATCGGAGTACAAACAACGAAACGCCAAAGTGTCCTCTATCATTCGTATTGTTCTCGTTCAATGCTAATCAGGCGTGGCTGGAGACATGCAAAGTACACAGGAATTTCCATAAGGCCGACGGAAGTCCCTTTACGCGGGCGTACGCGAACGCCGGCGAATTGAAAGCGACAGAAATCGAAAAAGAGGAAACGCTCATTGTTCCAAACGGGTGAAAGAGGGAGAAAGGAAGAACAGTAATCGTTCGAGCGAATAGCGAAGAGAAAATCGTCAGGGCGTTAACAATACCCGGCCACACAGCCGGCAATTACATTTTACGACGCGTTTCCTCTTCTTCGTGTCGGCAACGACTGACCGGAAACTTCTTCGTGCGCGGGAAAATCAACTATTAATTCATCAAATTTTTCTCGAGATTGTCCTATGATTAGGAACTTTTTGGGAGACTTTATATTTGTTATTTCGCGTAACTCGATTGCATATTTTGTATTTTTGTGATATTTAATGGAAGAACACCTCTGTTTGGTGGCAATTAATTATGGTATATGTTGCTACAAGTGGATATCAAACGTGTTAATGAACTAAAACTAAGACAAGGAATATATCTATTGCTGTATCTTCGTGTTTGTATGTAATGATGACTGATGACTCCATAAAATCTATAAAGTCCGATTAGAAATACATATTTCCATCATTCTAAGATCATAACGTTCAACGGATGCACTTACATGTCATAATTATCTACTTATTTACATTTAATGAAAAACTCTAATAAATTTTACTTGTACATTCCATTTTAAAGCAAATCAGATGACAGATGATAAAATAATTATAATCATTGAGTTTAGGTAGCTCTGCAAGTTCGATCTTATTTAATGTCAGTCGTTGCTTTCTTTTTTACGCTATTTAATGTTAACCATCTGTTTCGTCGGTATTGATTAAACCAGAGTTGTTAAAAAAGAATATTATTTCAAGTATATTTTATATACTATATAGATTGGAAAGTATTTTAAAACTTTAATCAATTTGGAATTACAAAATTATGGATTAAACTTATATATTATTAATAGGATAAAAAACGAGAAAGGATTAAAAGTTACTTTAGCAAAACTTCAAAAGTTTGGTTCACAAGGGAAACAAAACTTTTTCGAGCTCGTTCTTTGCCTCTAATTAGATCAAGGAATTTCTTAAATCTAATCATCATTTGGAAATTGGTCTGATAATTTTATTTCGTATTGGATCTAAAACTAAACTATGAAAATCCCTTGTTCTCCTCTCTCGTTCCTTTAATAATTAACAGTAATTGTCGGCGAAATACTACTTTACAAAAACAAGGAGGATTAAAATTGTATTTTTAATGAAACTTTTAATTCGCTCGTTTCCATTTTCACATCAAATTTGTAGAGCATAGAAATTCCTGCTGGAACTCATTGTAAACGGAGTTCAGGAAATAGTTTTGCTTAGTTTAGAGAAATTCCAAACAAAATGCGAGGGAGTCCATGGACGCAAACACATTTTTGCAGCATGCTGTTTAAACTTTTATATCGACTACGTGTTACTTTTACCAGGAAATTGGATTTTTCCGGAGCATGTTTACAAATGCATTTATTTCCTTCATACCTTCCTCAATTTTGCCGCAGTCCTCTCTTTACGACAGTTTAGCTTTCTAAATTCTACGCGAAGACGTTCAGAATTTCCGGAAATTCGAATTACATATTGAAAATATACACGTTAGAAACATACGTATTCTTCTTAAAACGATACAGAAAATTAGAAACAATGATTTATGATTTGTTTCGTTTTCGATCGTTGTATTCTATCGCCATCGCATGATCTCGTATGAAAATTAATGACAAAGTAATATCCCTTCAAGCAATATAACTTCAGGCATATTTCTTGCATTCATCGAGAAGTATAAATCATCTTACCAAATAAAGTCGGCTGGATTTATAGTTTGATGAGAGATGACTTCATGCGACCGTAACAAAAATCAAACCAGCAAGGGTTAATATTACTAAAAGTAATCAATATACCAATTATGAAATTTATTCATTGTAGAAAAATATCTATTTTTAAACAATTATAAAATTTATTAATCCTAGAAAAATATCTATTTTTAAGCTCCTTTATATTCATTTAAAACGTGTGTCTAATAATACGTGCGCTCAAAGAAAAATATTATAGAACAGTAGTATTTTATAAAATGAAATGGAAGTGAATAACGAAACAATATTCTTAATTTATTCAACTTTACGTGAATTGTTTCGTTCATATTTATTCGTCGCGATATATTTACTCCTTTTGACAGCGCATAGGCATGTATCTTTGATCTAATCAAGTCAAGTACAGGGTGTCCGGAAAATCGTAGTAAAACTGGGCCGAACGTGGACTCTGCAAAAATAAGTCGAAAGAAAGAATAATATTTTTTCATGTAAGGCTTCGTTTTGAGAAACGATGAATTTGAAAATCGGTTAGGTACTCGCGTATTAACTGCAAGTTTCTTGTATGAAAATTCCTTTTTCCGTCCGTATCTGCATTACCGAACATAGGCAATATAAACGTTCGAGGACACTGTGTATATCCGAACATTCTTCTCTCGCTGAAGATTTTCAACAATATCGATAGTTTCTAAATATAATTGTCACATAGCAATCTACAGCCCAATGACGTCAACTGAGGGTTAATTACATAATTACAAGTTGAAATACAAAACCAAATGCAAATTAATACCTTGAAGTATTAAAATACATAACGAAAGACAAATATCCAAGATTTTCATTTACGCCACTATGACTTTCAGTCTGCCATACATCGCATTCTCTACAGTTAACTTTTCTTCGGAAACAGAAAACACATTTGTAGCACTCTGTTCTCTTTCCCCATATAATCCTTATCCGATCAAACACAACGTATAAAATCTTCCCGGCGAAAAGGTCAAGAGAACGATGTCAATCGGTGAAAAGGTGACAGTCGCGAACGGGGGAAAAAAGAAGCATCTTTCAGTAGATGCAATCGATTCGATGGACACGGTTTCGAACTTATAAGACCGGCCTGACGGCCTCTTACCTGAGTCTTACTTCTGTTTTGGCCTGAGTCGACGAACAGGAGACCCGGTGACCCAGAACTTGGGAAAGCGAGCTGCCGCTCGAGGAACGCGGTGCTGCAACCAGCGCTTCTCTCGAGACGATCTTGCGCTCTAATTGTTCGTGACGGCTGGCAGAACTGCAGAAACTTTCATCTCCGCCGGAGGTGGACGCCTCTCGAAGGTCTCGCTGCCGCCTTTGCGGATGACCACCATTTCCGGCTTTCCATCCAGAACGGTCGTACGCACGCGAAATCGTCCATCAGGATCGTATCGATCGATGGAGATTCATGGAAAGTAACAGTGACCGGAAGCATCGCCTGGTAAACGTAACCTTTTCACTCGTTTTTCCTTTTTTCCCCTTCTCTCGTTTCTTTCATCGTCCGATGAGAAACCTTCCAAAGTTCGCATGCAATGAAATATTATGACTTACCGGTGAAAATGTACGACTGGGAAAGTAAGGAAGATCGTACGACGCGAGATCCATTTGCTTCGTATTTTTATTATCAAATTAGTGCTTAGTACTCGCTTTTTATTATCAAAAATTGTAACATTTTCATGAACAGGATTTGTATTTTAAGCAGTTAGTAGAAAGCTCTTCTGATATAAAAGTCAACTTTTCCTGCCAACTAAAAGCTACTACTAAATATTATAACTTTGGATATCTCACAATTTATATTTCATATGTTTCTATGTATTACGCGCACCGTATTCGTTTTCGCGTCTTTGAATCTCTCACAAACGTGTAAATGCCCGCTGTCTGGTAACCGTGAAACAATTAGATTTCGCCCAAGTTCTTGCTGTAGCATTTTGAAATAAAACGTTGCCTGAATTTTATAGAACGATTTTATTCAACGAAGATTTTCCATGCGACTTGCCTGACGCAGCAAGAAACTGTTTGATTTATGTATCACACACGAGGAAGAAGTTCCAATGTAAAAAAGAAATTCGGAAGAGTTGTTCAACAACTTTCGCGAGCTGAACATTATAAACACTGAATATGTAGGTCGTGATCGAGAGGCTTCGAGATCCTCTCGAGAGTCTCGGACGTATTCCGGTGAACGCTTCGAGACACGCGATCGATTCTTGGTAATGTGTGTCAGGAATGTAGAGAGGATTCGTGGTAATTTCATGGCAAAATTTTACACAGTCACGATGCGTATGATCGTTCCGTTTTGTTGCTCACCGAATGGAACCATTTTTGTTCCTTGAGCGCAGTTCACTGTACAGTTTACTGTACGTTCGAAACAATTACGAATCCCGTTTCTTTCACAGTTTAAAGAATACGTAAGCGTACGATTGAATCAAGGAAACAGTTTCAGTTTAAGCATATAATTTATCCATTTAGATCGACTGACTGACGGTTCTATCTTTCAGCGTTCAAGGACGACAATTTTTTTATATTTAATATACAATAACAACAGTTTTGTGAACTGGACATATGGTGCATGGTAATGCTGACTTTCTACTTCATTTAAACGAACAGAATATAGTAATAGTATCTTAGAATTGAAGAAGAAATCTCTTCATTGAAGAAGCGAGTATTAATCAATTTTTAATATCGCTAGGTAAGTATTAATAAATATTATTAAAAGCATATAACAGATATAAGTATATTGTTATATTTTTCTCGTTAGTCACACTATTACACGTATAAGTGTTAATATTGTAAATAAGTATCATTTAATTTCTCGTATTACCAAGTAACTGTTTCTGATGTTTTAATTTTTGTCTGCATAGTTCCAAAACATCTGAGAAAAAGGTTCTTTCACTGTGCAAAAATTTCAAGTATTTCCATTATATGTAATCAATTAAGTGAACTTAGCGAATTATTTCGTAAAATGTTTCGCAGTAAAAATATCTTATCTTTCTTTTTACAGTATTTTGCGTTTAACCCTGCAGGAGAAGATTCTCTTCAATCGAAACATCGATTGTTCGCTTAGACGTTGCTACAGAACTCTGCTATGACAATTGCTCGATTTCCTTGGAGCCACATGTCCGTAATTAAGGCTAAGCACTAATTTAGTAATTTCCTGTTCGCATTTCAACTTCGTATTGCGTAATAAATTTTCTCCTCGATTTCTCGTCGTCTGCTTCGAAATGTAACGCTATTTTCTTCGATGTTCGTATTGTAACAGATTTCGTTATGTATCGTACTATACGATACTGTGCAGTATACGATACCTTGTAGTGTATTCACAAATATTTTGCATGAATTCATATTTTTATGAATTAAAAGAAAGGCCTAAAGAAATAGAATCCAAGAAATATCACAACGAGTATCAACGATATACTTGGAATTTTCTTCAATTTGCTCGATGTTTGAATTTCCCATAAATGTTTGTTGGTTAGTCTGGTAATTATGAAGCAATTAAATTTTATCATTGTAGATTAATACGATCGATTAATCTTTGACTCAAAATTTTATACAAATATGAAGCGGTAATCCTGACCGCTTCATATTTGTTTCGTGACACGTAAGAAATTCCTTATAATTTTGTGTACAATACAGACACTACAGGAACATAACCAAAGATGAGATGCCAAAGTACTTGGAGGGGGGGATGAGGTGGAAGGACAGGAAAGTTATAGTTCTCGTGTGGAAACGAGACCAAATCGAAGGAATACTGGAAAGAGGAGAGAGAAAAAAGGTGCAGATTATGTGGAAGGGAAGAAGAGGACCTGAGACATGTAATAGAAGAATGTGAAATAACAGGAGGATCAAAGGACATGGAAAAAACACTGAATGAGACTGGAGAAGGACTAATGGATTTAAGAGCAATAATAGAGAAAAGGAGGGCAAAGGCAGTTCAAGACGGGGTGGAATGACAGGAAGGTAGCACAGCAAGGAGGAAAAAAATCAAAGTGGCAATAATGTGTAGTCATAAGTCGCAATAGTTAGTAGTCATTAGTTTTAGATGCTAGAGGTAAGAATATGCTAAGGAGTGCAATACAAGAAATGTAAGGATTGTAAATCGAAAGTTCGTCCAAAGCCGAAAGGCACGGACTAGAATAAATAATAATAATATAATTTTGTGTACTCTGTAATTACAAATTAGATATTCTGTTCATTTTCTCTTTTTGATTTTGAGAATCCTTTATAAACTACTCTTTTAACATTTGCTGTTACTATTTACAACGAATCATTTTTAATACTAATAGTATTAATTTTACGATATTACATTTGTTAAAAATAATAAAGTAAATACGCTAACTTCTTTCCAATGTTTTATTTAACCATCGTATTTTATATATTTGCAATAATTTTCTCACTCAATAATTAATATTTAATTTCCTGTTGCTTTTTCATAAACATTTTTATTTGAAGAAAGTGTAATATATATATATTTATTTATTTATTTATCTATTTTTTAAATGAGAATTGAAAGCTTTCCTCAACTAGTTTAAAAAAAGGACGAGGAAAATGAAGATGTGGGATAGAATGACAAAGCACTCTTTGTCGAGTACTTAAAAAGAGCACAAAAAGAAAGAGAAACCTTTCGAACTCTATATAGAAGGTTCTTTCAACCTTCTTCAACCGCAGTAGATTAATCCAGTGAATCAAAGACATCCAGTTCCACAATGTTTCTGTAGACGTCACCTTTTTACTTGTGTAACACACCGTTCGTTTTATCGCGATTCCATTTCAGGCCGTGACAATTTCTTTGAATAATTTTTCTTGCCATTTCTGACGTTTACTTTTATACATGTCGAGGTTGCATTAATTATACGCACAAACTCGCGTTCATCCACGGCAATCATGATACTACGTTCACGTACTGTGATGTTTCATTTATTTCAAAAAGCATTATAAGTTCAAGAAAAATGAAACGTGTCGTTGATACGCATAATGAAACGTTGTCGACTGTTTGCCACTTGAGTAATTGTTAGCGACCTCGTTTGTTCGACAGAATAAAAAATTATTTAAAATGTATCTCTGTACGTGCCAGCTCTAATATGTATCTACTATTTAATGGCTCGTTTCGAAATTTAAAAAGCAGAACGCAGTCTTTAAAATTGCACGGGTAAGTCAATGAAATGAAATTGTATAACCGTTAAGCGTATTACGAACATATGATATTTCTTAAACACAGACGATTTACATCTTCAACTCGCTACAATCGCTTTTATTATTCAATTTCAATATTGTTATCACAAATCGATTAATTTGTCCGCATACTTAGGACCGGTACCCCAGTTACGTTTAACAGCGCATTTATATCTCGTTCTGCAATGCAAAACCAACAAAGAAGCGAGCGGAACCGTCCACGTCTCAAGTCGGGAAATGTTGCACGTCGCAATTATCAGAATTTACGCGCGATCCTGCAATCAACGGAACAAGGACTCGCTGCGTACGTAAATGGATATGGGTGAGCCGCGCGATATTAGGCAGCCGATCGTGAATTCCCTCCGAGGCTCGTTAACCGCGCGGACCTTAATCACTATAATTTACATGTGACGAGAGTACGGACACGAGTAATAAGTCTGCACGTTTCGTTTCGTTTCATTTCGTTTCCTTGTTTCATGTTACATCCATCGTTCAACGCGGCTCGTTAGCGGCTCGCAGGCTAATTGTATCGAACGCTATAGTCCGAGAGTCCCTAACGAATTCTTCCAACATGACGTCGCGTTAATCCGTCGTTCACGACGAGGAATTGTAGAGAAAAAAAGAAGGAGTCCTGGGAACTGGGAAATGAAGTTGATTTTGTCGAGAGATAAAGATAGAGCTAATAAGGTTGATGATGAACCGAGGATCTCGATGGAGTTTGATGTTGCTGAAGATATAGAAAAATTTGGATGACTAACGTATTGGTGGATCGATCTGAAGTTGGAAAGTTGGAAAGTTTGGACGAGTTGGCTTCTAACAATAACTGCAAATGTTTGAACATGCGAGGCTTAGGATCGAAAGAGCAAACAGATGGCTTTCAATAGCTTTATAATGTTATTGGACTTTCAGAGTATCTAATAGCTGGATAAGTGGATCTTGAGTTTATTGGAAAGTTTGAACGCGTTTGTTTGTAACAGTAATTGCAAATGTTTGAATACGCGAGATTTAGAATTAAAAGAGAAAATAAATAGCTTTCAATAGCTTTATAATGGTATTAGTCTTTTGGAGTAATAACTGGACGAGCTGGCCTTAAGTTTATTGCAATGTTTGAGCGTGTTTGTTTGTAGTAATAATTGTAAATTCTCGAACATACGAGATTTAGAATCAAAAGAAGAGCGATTTTTAATGGCTTTAGAATGGTATTTGACATGTAGTCAATGCCTTGGTGAAGAAATCTTAAATTTATTGGAAAGTTTGAATGCGTTTGTTGCTACTAATGTAAATGTAAATGTTTCAATACGTGAGACCTAGAATCAAAGAGGAAATAGGCAATCGTTTACGGTTTTAAAATGGCATTATACTTTTAGTAATTGATGTCTTAATAAATGAATTTCATGTTTAATGGAAAGTTTGAACACGTTTGTCGATAATAATAACTGTAAGCCTTTGAATATATGAGATTTAGAATTAGAAGAAAATAATATCGAACAGCTTTAGAATAGCAAATCTTTTGGTTAATTTTCTATCTTAATATCCTAAGGCTAATATCCTAAGATCGCAATGTTATATGAAACTCCTGTCATTTGTAACGAACGCACTTCACGTAGTTTGATAAATAGAAGAAATCAATGAGGTGTATTTAGATACAAGATTACATGGTTTTGATTCTGAAGAACCTCCTGACTTCACCGCACCTCACCGTACGTGTGAAGTTGAATAGTTAATGGAAGTCAAGGAAAGATAGATCCTCCCCCATCATACTCTTTATTATAACGATGATGGCAATAGCCTTTACCCTCACACAGAAGAAGTGGCATGTACTCTTCGTTTTATATCATATCCTTGATAATCACGTACTTTCCACCTTCTTAACTTACAACGCTTTACAAGATAATAAATTACAATTATCTTCAAGCAATAAGTTTTCTCTTTCTTTTGTAGGTGAAGAAAAATTCTCGCATCTCGTCCGGTGCAAAAATGACTTAATTAAGAGATTCATTGCGTTAGAACTCGTTGAATCACCAACGATCTTTCCGCGAAAAGATTAATGAAGCGAACCGACCGGTAAACCGATGTTCCGAGGTCGAGGTATCGGTAAGTGGTGCATTTCTTTCGAATTACAGTGAATTATCGCGTGTTCGATACTTGTTACTAAAGTGTCCGACGTGCAACGATGCGACACTCGTTGCGACAGTGGTGGAACTTCTTCAGGGAAGCTGTTCGAACATTTACAAGATTCCATGATAATGGCGATGCCATAAAAGGTACGAAGGGTTCGTCCGACCAAACTCCTGGGAAAAACTGTAAAGCGACTTTTACGAGCACCGAGTACTGTGAAAAACGACAGATTCTAGCAGTTTCGTAGAACGGTTCGAACAACACCTTGAAAATGGCCACGATTCCATAGAGCTTGCTTTTACGAGGTGCATCTGAGCTATCCTCGTTGTATTATTCAATAAATTTATGTCTAACTCGCGTATTAACGTTGTAAATTGCTGTTGTGTTTGTTGCGCTAATATGTTTGCTGTATTATGTCGAACACATAGGATGTTGAAAAAGAAGTTCAAGGCTTATATGAGCGTATAGTATAAAGTAAAGGCATAGTAAAATATTTTATGAGACTAATGAAAGGTATTAATAATAAAATGGAATAAAAATAGTAGCAAGTAAAATGGCGAAATAATTTGAGCATAAAAAGACTCTAAGATTTAAGTTCACTGAGAATAATAAGAAGTTTTCAATTAATATGATTTCTAGAATTAATAGCTTTGGTACTGCCGCTCAAAAGTATCCGCACATTTGCTGGTTTGACAAGACTAATTACTAAACTACTTCGGTTCTTCATAATTACTATAATCCTGCAGTAATGACAAAACGTTAAAATTCTCATATCTTATAAAGCTAATTTGTTACTTGACAAAGTCTGTATCTTCAGATTCTTTAATTTTTCAATTATAAGGCAGATTAAAAAGAATCTTCTAAATAGATAGAAACATCTTTCATATTAATACAGACAGTGGTACTTAAATAGTAAATACGTGTAATTGGCATTTCTAGCAAATACCGGGAGGATTAAAAGTTTAGGAGCAAATATTACATTGTTGCAATGTTTTCTAATATATAATTTAGATTTATATCCTGGTGATACCATAAAAAGGCAGTAAGGTTAGGCTTTTAATTAATAATTCGTCTTTAATTTGTATACTTTAATAAAATTCACACATTGTTATTACAAATTGAAAAAATTCCAAATCGTCCATCCGCTGATGAACGTTAGTATTAGGTTGTCCGGAAAGTGTCTTTCTTTCGCAAACTTGTCTTTTACAACAGTGCACCTTCATACAAACGTGAAACCAAGTCTGTGAAAAGTCCCGGTGTTTATCTCAACAGAACAAAACGGATCGTACGTAATTCGACAAAATAATATAAAACAAAAACGTTGTGCGTCTATTATTTCCTGATAAAACGAAAGAAGCTTTTCGGACAATCTAATACAATTCTAACTCTAACGTTATGGTCGTCTCTCCAACCCACGACGTTCCTTCGTTGAGAATCTCGGTCTCGTAATTATTCACAATCTTTTTTCCTGGCAACAGTTAAAAACAAATGTTAAAACGGGTTCGTCGGTTCATTTGCGGTAACGTTCCACTTCGACTTCGTTGACGCGCCGTGACATGGATCGTTCGGTGTACCAAATGGCGACGAACGATCCAGACGACCAACACTCTTCGGAAATTCATTCGACAGTGCGGCATTTGAACGAGGATACGCAACAGATCAACAAATGGATATAATGTGCAATTTTCCTGAAACTTGATATCAATGAATGCGACGTTAGTAAATCTTTATTAATATTTTCGCTACTTCCTAGCTCGGTTTAAATATCTTCAATATTTATTTCTTCGTCCAACCACACACCATGATGTTTAAATAAATAGTGGTCGATACCAGGAACAATCTCTCCATTTTTTCCCAAGTGTCACGCAGAAACCATTTATCTTCCCTTCTAGATAGAAATCATTTCTAGATATTGTGCTGATAAATATCTAATACCAAATGGTAAAGAACAAAATTTTTATGTAGCCTTTAAGATTTGCTTGGAACAAGTATAGTCGCAAATCCATTCTTCGAACAAGTCGCGATTACGAATGGATTTCACTAAGGAAATAAAGAACATCCATGTTCATCAGTATAGCGACTTATAGCAAGAAGAAATTATGTAGCGATGTAATACAATTTTGTTTACACGGAGATTGATACTCTTCTTGTAACTTCGGTTTACTCTTTTGGACACGTAACAACCAGAATTGCAGGATCTTTTGAACCGTCCTTTTACATTGCTTTTTAAAGAGAATTTCTAAATCGGAAATTAAAATTATACATATCTTTGCTTAAATTCTTCACAAGATGTAGCAAACACTGTTCGACAATAATAATAAATAATATATAACGAATAATTGAGCCAATTTTCAAGCAATTTGACTTTGATGTGCAACCGATTTTTACTAATCCTCTGATTTTTTAGAAAATTATTGCTTGCACTTATATTACTTACAAACTGATCATATCATCGATCAACAATAAGATCGAAATCGATCGGTGATTATTTCGATCTTTGCTCGCTGCATGTCGTACTATGATCGACTCGATTCGCAGCGAGCGTGTAACATGTAATATCCATGTAACAGTATCCGAAGCTGATGATCGTCGTCGTTTAGAAGAAAAAACGAGCGTATATATTTCATGGACGATGGATTTAAGTAATTGAACAGGTTGAGCGTGTGGCTACGAGCCGAGCGCAGAAACGAGGACGACGTGCGTGCATTAAGAAATATCGTAGTCGCAATGAAATAACAGTGTTAACAACGTGAAAATATTTAGGTCTATGACGTGGTTTAAATGTAATATAATATGTGCATCAACATGAGCGAGCTTATTTCGTTATTAGAAATATGTAGTGTGTTAAATAAGACATTTAGGAAGAAAGGAAATATTTTCATCTTTCATCGTCTTTGTCATTTTCTTTGTTTCTTTGTTATTTTATACTTTCAATTATTCCGTTTCTTAGAATATTTACTCGAAAGTCTGGAAGTCTTTATATAAAGACGTTATATTTATTTTGGAATTGAAAACATCTAAGCACCGCAAAGTTAAAAAATACAACGAATAAAACGTGAATATTTGTACAAATACACGTTTATATAAACTCGGGGATATTAAGCAACTCGTTAGAAAAATTAAAGTTAAATACAAATTTGCTTTTACTTTGCTTTACTTTGAATATGTTGCACGGTCTTCTATATCATACAGAATCTGCATATTCTTGGATTTGTAAATTTCTCGTCAATTATATATCCGCGGTCCAACGATAAACTGTTACTTAATTTGACTAACAGTTTTATTAAAAAATTCTATGTAATTTAAATGTCATAATCTACTCTATCAAATACCGAAGTTTTATCAAAAGCTACA
The DNA here is from genome assembly GCF_014825855.1 of Bombus pyrosoma. Taxonomy (NCBI): domain Eukaryota; kingdom Metazoa; phylum Arthropoda; class Insecta; order Hymenoptera; family Apidae; genus Bombus; species Bombus pyrosoma. The sequence goes on from NC_057776.1 coordinate 14,898,544, forward strand.
AGATATCCGAGATCTTTCGAATGGAAATCCAATTCGATTTTTTCTTTTCCATACCACTTCTTAGTAGCAGATAAAATCACAATGAAAGGTTCATAAACGCTGTTCAGAGTTCACGTAATCCATCGTCGTTTCACATCCATCTATTAAATCTTCCTAACAAAATTTATTCTTTCTTCTTCCGATCCACGATAGATGCACAGGACTTCCTGGGCAAGTTCTCGCCATTGCTCGGCTTACTTCCTCTTCGAGTAATCCCATCTGGAGGTCAGAGAAACGTGGCAAGCAGGACACCATAAATCGAGAGGGGGATTGGAACGAGTAGCCTGGACGGAAGCGCAAGGATGAAAACGATACGAACGGTTCTGTGGTTCCCGGGGCAGCCGTATCGGAATTAATGGCCGATCGGCCTCGTTTCACGATATGTTCACGCAAATGGCCGGAAACGAACGAAACCGGGCTCGACCGCCCGGCAACACACCACTACTTCGTTTCCAGTCGAGTCAGCCGGTGTTTCGTGTCGAAGAAGCGCGCCTTTGGATCTTCCTGGCCACGATCTGCCCTCTGGGCTATCACGAGTTGCGTTTCTTTTAGTCGACCTTTGTCGTTGCCACGTACCGCGAGAGAATCGTGTTGCTTTAATGGCAGGAGCCGCTTTGACGAAGCTGGCGGCGATCTGCTTCCAATTGCCGGCGTTACGCGAACGTTCACCCTTTGCAGAGACGTGCACGGGGTGGTTCTTGACCCTTTATGATCGCAAATTGTTCTGCCAAGTATGGATCGTTTGATAGAAATTAATTTTCATTGCTTTCCGGACTCTATATACAGGGTGAATCAATGAGAATCGCCGCTCGAAGTAACTCGTTATCTATCGATTTTATCAGATGATAAATTAAGAAATTCAAATTAAAGTTATTAAAATAAAAAAGAACATTTCTTTTGTCAGAAATTTTTGAAACAAGATTTATCGTGTTCCAGTGGCCTGGCCGGATGAATATAACTTGATTTTCTCATGCTTTATATTTTTCGAGATATTAAGGCGAACTTGAGATTTTTTTTTAAGACGCCATATATTTTTGATAACATTAATTTATCCAAGCTGGACATTCTTTACGAAATAGTATCAAGCTATTCGTATCGAAAACACATTAGTTTAGCAGATATTCTAACTTTAATTTGTCAAATTTAATACGCGAGAGACGAGAAATCGAATAAATTCGTCGCAAGCACTTGTTAACAAACGTCGTTATTAAATACCCAGGTTACATCATCGGCTGCCAAACTTGAATTTAGATTTGAACGAGAATTAAATCGCCAATTTTACGTTGTACCTTCAAATGTAACAACGTAACAAATTTCTGCGTCTCGGCACGTTTTTCATAACTCGATAAATCAAAATCAATGGACACTAACACTGGCAGCTAACGAAAATTAAGCTCATCATGATCGAAGTACACGATAAAAACGAACGTAAAGCTAGCAGAACGTTTACACGAGAGAACTATGTACACACGCATTCTCGTAAAATTATCGCTTGATAGATTTCCGCGCGATTAACCGGCACAATGAAAGTGTAAAGAAAATAATTTCCAGTGGTTTAATCACAGCGTAACAAGTTAAAAAACCGTGACTCGTACGTTCGAATGGCTCTTACGAAACATATAGTTATTAACTTTTTGCAGTATGCGCGATAATAAAGTGATAAACGTTTCATTATAGTCAATCCTCCCGTGCAACGATCATCGTGTAATTCTAATCGCCGGTCAGAAGCTTCGATCGTTCGGAAGCCGCGTCGCGAATCGAGGTTCTTCCTCAATTAGCGAATCAAACTCATTTCCATAATAACAGCTGCGTCTGGGCAACTTTGTATCATTCGCTTCCCGGTGTACATCGGAACAGATAGGATCTGGTGCGCATTAATAGCGATTATCAGATTTCTCCTCTGGCGAAGAATGGAAACTCTATCGGTGTTTCTCGATGCTACGATTCGATACACTTTTCCTCGAACGATGACTGAGAATGAGAATCGTACGAGAACAGGTGTTTGAAGATGCAGGTTATCGATAACAGGTTTTTAGTTCAGAGTATCGGTTTGACGAATGAGGCGAATTAATATCTTAGTTTCGAGATATTAACCCTTTGCACTCGTATGTCGAGAGTGTGACTCGACATCAGTTTTTATCTCAGGAGCTGCTTTGTCGAGTCCCGTGCGAAAGAAAACCAGGGTTGCATCCTGGAAATTGTTTCAAGATATATCATACACTTAAAAATTGGAAAATACAACAATAGTGTGAATAAAACTGGTATTTAAGCGAATGTGTTTCTTCCTTTATTTATTTTAATTGTCTTATTCTTTAGTTAAAGTAAATTTCAAATGGAACACTTAAAAGCGTTGGGAGCTGCTGGTAACGAAATTGAAATAAAATTCAGAGTGCAAAAGGTTAATATTCTAGTTTCTTTGTATTCTTATGTAATCAATTAACGAGTTGCTTCGTAAGTACTTAAGTTTTAGCTAAATTCCTGAATTTGTGTGATTTATAATTTTATAATTATAGGCCTGTGTGTTTAAATTGCAGTTTCTAACTTTACATGCTTAGAATTTAGGAATGTTGGAAAAGTATAATAATTGGTTTATGGTATATTACAATTTATAATAACGACACAAATAAAGATTGTTTTATAGTGTTAGGCGCATACAATATTTTTCTTCGCGTAACATAAATTAAATATTTCTTTAATTTCAATATTCCGCTTGAAATTACGCATTTAACAAGTATTTCCTCGGCGAATGATGTTCCATCTCGAAAGGTTTCGGTCGATGGCACTCGCAACCGTAACGAGAACGATTCGTCACAATTCATTGCACCCGACAATTAAAAGAAGCAATTTACAAAAGAAGAAGCTTGTCGTCCAGTGCTTCGGCTAATTATAGTCTTCTTAACCTTCTCTTATCGAAGGTACTCTTTCCCAGTCCTACGATATTTTACAGTATTATTTAAAACAGCTTATAATATCTTAGAGTATTCTTCGAGATCTTATGAATAATTTAAAACAAATGAACATAAATCGCTCGTTGAGTAAATTATACAAAAAGTATCATCGCCGTTATCTGTTGTACCAATTGATTTTATTTTCCACCACATTTAACCACATGCTCAGTTTTCAAATATTTTAATAGAAAGCCTGTTATTATAATAAATAACTCGTTATTTATTAAAATAAATGTGTATACTAATTTAATACTCCTCACCACTGCGTGCATTATTTTACAACTTTATCCATTACTCCGTTTCGCTACTTTCCATTTGTCAAAACTTCAGTTCAAAACTTCCTTTCATCCCTTGGTAATCCAAGTTCCATGGAATAAACGAACAATCTGAGAAATCCGATTATTAACGATCCCGCGTTACGTAGCGTCAGCAACAAAAACTAACCATATTTTTCACGTCCTGAAACACCTCTGGAGGAAGCTATTAGCCGAGAACCATTAGCACCGAGTAATTCGAGGTCTTATTTCCAGCTTACTAGGACGAACCACGAGGTCTTGCCTTCGCCCTGCCGTTGGAATTACTTGCTTGGAATTAGGTTTTGATCAGATCATCCCGGCAACTTCCTACATCGACACGATCTTCCAGCAAAACGCAACAACAGATGTTTCCTCGTTTCGCCAACCGAGAGAAGAATCGTTCTGTTCTTCTAATTAATCCACACACGTTCTCGCGTTTCCCGCTAGAATGCTATCGGTTAACGACATGGAGGAACCTTTATATAACGAACCATTGAGGCGTCGAGAGGAACGTCCATGAACTCTAAACAGCTCGTAAAACAAACATGGGTAACATTGAACGTGGAGCAATTTCGCTGGCGATTCAGCGGAGATCGTGAGAAGCGCGAAACGTGATGAACGAGTGTAGCTACACAAATCTCGGCCTTGCTGTAATCGACGAATAATTGTCGAGGTATAAGCAAACGATGGAAATTTTGACTTGGGTTTGAGAATACGAGCAATGTAATTAACGAGCAGCTAGCGAGTAACTAACAGAATCAATCGGCAACGATGTAAAATATTTGGTTAGTAGCAAAAGACAACCATATTCACGTTTACTTGGAATTCTGTCGCTGGATCAGGTGGATCGTTGAGTTCGAAAGCGTATGAACGTTGTCGAGAGGCGGGTTAAACTTTGCGATTTACTGCTGCTTATTCGAATCATTGTAAAAATGAATTTTCTATTTCATACGTAAAATATTTCCATTCTTTCATATCGAATGAAATAAACGGATTGTCAGATAGATAATATATAGATAAATATAGTATTAATTAAAGATTAATTAACAAAAGCTTGCTATAGAAAGTACGTTTCTTCCTCGCTGAAAGCGACAGAATTTTCTGCTAAGCCTAGTAAGTTCTTGAACGTTATGTTTGACTTTAATTCAACACTGTAAATGTTCTTAAAGACATGCCGAATAAAAGGAAGTTCTTTTAGCAGGTTACAGAGAACGAGGTTCGTTTACATTGATCGATTCATCTCGACCTTCCCTGTAAAAGACGAAGAAGATATTTTTATTTCAATATTATACAATGATATTAGTAAAGCTATTTATGCTGAAAGACATAAAATTACACGGACATGTCCTTTTGTGTATGTTAAAAGATGCGTAAAAGTGTATAAGTATACATAGATATAAATATTTGTTTCTGTACATTTATACGAACAGAAAGCTACGGCTAGCTAATTAGGCCATTTGTTAACAACGAGCGTGACGATAAAAATACAATCGACTAATACAACGTTATCACAATGTCAGATCAGAGAAGTAGCGATCAAACGTGTTAAACAAATACAACCATTTAATCGTTGTGATAAATGAACTAAAATAATGTCACTAAATGAATCAAAAGATTTAACGGACAAAGCAGCAAGGTACAATGTACGAGATGTTGATCGTTCTAGATTAATCTAGGTGGTACACGCCTCTATGAGCAATGAAACGAGCTTTTTTTGTTGGGATAGATAAAACAAACAGCACAGCAGTTAGACGCCACTCTATAGCAGGGAAAGTTTGTCGGGGAGAATAACCCGAGGGAAATGTGTTTCCCCGAGTTAACATTTATTTACCGAGCTACGTTGGTCGCTAATAGGTTGCTTGCGTGCTAATTAAAAGGGAAATGAATTCTATCTGAGCGAAATGCCATCAGTTCTTATTACGCACATTAATGCGAAAATTTCGCGTGCAATTCAAACACGTGACAGCATCGTGAATGTAATAAATATAGATAGTAATCGTAGATTAATGAGTCGACGTATCTTTGCTTAATTGGCTAAATACAATAAGCAAAATAGCGAAGCTTAGGGTAATTAATATCACTCGCCTTCCTCGCTTTTTTTTTATTTCTCATTTCGCCATTTACTTCAAAACAAGTGCGTTTTACAAATTCACAAAAAATTCTCCTAAAAGTAAAATATGATTTTGTTGGAAATTATAGTTCCCAGTTCAAATCGCGTACAACAGATCGTACGAAAATACGTACAATATTTATCCAAATTAGATTTCAATCAAAATACGATAGAAATAAATATGTATGAAAAAGTTTTATTTTTTTTTTTTTTTTTTTTGAAATTACAAATTCCCGTGTGATAATCTTTCGAATCTTAACGCGCGTATCCTTTCGAGAAAAAGGTATTCTACGGAAGCTCGTCGATTGATTCGCTTGACAGAAGCGTTCTTTTGCGATAATTAAGCTGAGAACTATAGCTTTCTGACAGGCCTTTGTAATAGCCCTGCATTAGATCCTATTATATTAACGATAATTACGAACTTGATATTCACCGTTGCACACAGACGCCTGATTAACAGAATATCGCACGATTAATTTAACGCGATTTCTTCGTCTTTCGCTATTTATCGTCTCCTATAATTAAAATCATTAAAAATGATGAATCGAAAAGCACGTAAAACGATGGAAGCAGCGAGTTGGAAGCGAGTAGAAACTCGTTTTATTTGCACGCTCGAGCTGCCATTTTTATAATTATTGTGGTCCACTTTGGCGAAAGTGAATCAATTCTATTTGTAGGTGAATTATTATTCCAAATATATGGTAATTAAAATATAATAAGATATAATAAATAAACGTATATAAAATATATATTTAAATAATGATAGCGTACGTCATTTTTAGTAAAATATTATTGAAGAGGAACGATTGAAATTAAAATACAAATGAATATTAATATTATAAAATTAATATTATCATTCGATGCTATTAAAGTGAATATTTTATATCCTGGAAAAATGTATTTAAAAATGTAAATTAAAACGTGACACTTTTTTTCTTCAACGGCTTTTCCTCCTTCAATTTTCTTTTATATAAGGGGTAATTGGAACATGAATTAACAAAGGACCATTCGGAATATATGCATTTAACATTCCTCCGCAAGAGGGTGGAGTTTCACTTTACGAGAATGCGTTGAATCAAGATAGCCATCCATGCTCCTTTGTCTTTTGCTATTGAGAACCGTATTCACGTTTATTCCGTGAATTTTCAGGATAATACAGAAACGTATCGTAGAAAATATGATAGAAAATGTATGTGATAATCGGTTCTTATTTTGTTATTAAATTATTATTGTTTTACGAGTTTGTACGCTGTGAAGTAAGTCTACTGTGCACAGTAGAATAACTGCACTATGGTCAGACACATGAGTCATCGCTCAAGGTATTTCGTAACTGAAGAAATCAAACGTTTCGAAAAATCTGTATTGAAATACCTATGCAAAAATATATTTTTCAATTTGATGTAACATTTTCACACAATTATACTCAAAGATTAATTACTTATCACGATTTCTGATTTACTAAATTCGATCGTTTCTCTATAAAAGGGAATAAAATACCTTTATCAATTTCTGTCGTTAAAGATTTATTTGTTAAACCATCTATTCTTGAGACACCAATTAAGCCCAGTCAGTCATTAGAAATTTCCTCTGCTTTTTGTTCTTTCTGAAATTGAACTCTGACAGGTACGAACAATTATTCATATTTAAAAGATGTTGTATTTTCTCTACAGTTAAACATTACTATATGAAAAATTCTTTCACTATGAAAAGATTTCCATTCATATATAAAGATGGTATGACGTATTGCCAATTGATTTACTCTTCCTGTTTGTTTCCTCGCTGCAATTTATTTCTCTTCGAATCATCAACTACCGCTGTATTACAGGCAAAAACTAGATCTGCAGATAATCTGAAGCATCCGTAGCTGTAGAAGAAACTCTCGACACTTTTATAAAAACGTTGACACAATAGGATACAGTAAATATCAAGGAATGAAATATCTACTTTCGTCCCACGGTTTTAAACTAGCATTATAAACGATATCAACGTAAACTATATATTCGAAAAGCATTCTAATAGATATAAAATTTCCCATTCTTTTATTCTTCAATGCAAATCGACCTTATTTCAGTGGAAATATAAAACGTATAATTTTTATGTAAATTATTTCCATAGTGATCGGTATACTTTTTAATACATTTAAATATTGTGAATATTTCTTACATATTACGCATTTCCCATTTCAAAATGTACCAGAAAATTAAAAATCTATTCGTTCTACAAAAATATTTTATTTTGGCTCGACATAAATTGTTTCCTTTGTACCTTTTGAGATTCGAGGGAAATTGAAAATGATGTTTTTATATAAAACTAATATATATATTCCATTTAATATATCGTAATGAATATAAAACAATCATAGGAAGATTTATTGCAAGTGAAAGATTTATTTCAATATGACTGTACGTTAACGTAAAAGGCGTTAGTTAATGACGTGTTATTGTTTGGTATAATTTAATTTAGTGTATTAATTCCTGAATCAATGCATTACTAAATATTTAGAGAGATATTTGTACCCAGAGAAATGCATAGATAAATAAAATAATAAAGTAATTAAGTAAAACCAATAATCTCTGTTTAATAATATTTAAATCAAATTTGGGACAAGTATTTCTATCCCAATATTTTTTTTATATACTTATCTCATCGATAAAAAAAAAGAAAAAAATAGAGTAGTTATCCAGGCACAGCTCATAAGTTATGAAGATCAAAAAACTAATTTTTGGAATTTTTATCTATCTGCTTGCACTCGCATCGCGTAAAACTATCGAACCAATTTTGACAGCGTTTTCTCTGTTCTATATCTTAGTGTCCGAAAAAGAAAATACGCTACGTTTCACCTCGATCCGTTTTGTGGCAAATGAGTCGTATGCTTTGCAGAGGTCAAGCAACGATAGTCATGGTTTATCATTTGCGTCGTGTTTTTTGCGAAATCGAACCTTTTTATAATCTAACAATATTTTTTATCACGCAGATCAATCTACCTGTTAGTATAAAAAATATGTAGGTGTTTCATTCGTAAAAATTCATCTGCTTGAAAATCGTTCCTCGTATATCAGTAGCCCACGCGAACGAAGTCGCGGGCAAACGCTAGCAATTCTTAGAAAAATATCGTAATACCGGAGCAGCGCGTCGATTTCAAAAATGTAAAACCTTCGTGCCTACGTTTGTTCAGACGTATTTGAAAAATTCAACGCGTGGAACGCGCTCATAAATTTTACGACACGCCGGCTCAGAATCATTCTATACATCGAGCACGATCTCGGTCGTGACCGTGAAAGCTTCCCACATGGCGTAGCTACGAACTGGGCCGACGATAACGCACAATAGAAAGCACTTGGAATTGCAAAGCAATCGGCGCACGATCATTTCCGCGAGGTTATGTCGTTTGTCAGATCGTGCTCTTACGGCCCGTCATCCGGTGATCTTGATTCGTCCCAAGAAATTCCTGACCTGGACAGTTTCAGAATTGCAAAGCTGCAATTGTCGTCTATCGCGCGCATGATATACCCGAGGTTGCTCTGTAAAAACGGAACAATGAGATTCCCAGCGGTACTTTATCTTCCCGTTTTCTTGATTCTTAAATGATCATCGTCGTATTTTTATCGCCAATGCTTGTTAATATCGCAGCACGTCCCAGATAAGGAAGAGTTTGTTGAGAAAACGTAGATTTAAATAATAAGAATATGCGCTTTCGAATCTTCTGCTCTCGAATTCGATCATCTTTCTTATTATTTCTTATAATTCTTTTTCTTCTTTCCTTTCTTATAAATTAAATTTTATTATTTATAAAAAGTCGTAATCGATAATTAGATATTAATTGATAGAGTAAATGGTACGAGTAAATGGTAAAAATGTACATTTTATGAGAGTAGGTACACCGGTCTTCCTTCGAATTCGTAATATCGTTGATATTGATAGAGGATTGTTACATCGGCTCGTTATGCATTAGGTATTTTCAGTGCGAAATTTAAAACTACATAGAAAAAAATGTGTAATTTTGCATTTTCAATTGAAAGTTTGAAGTTTTGGATTTGAAAATATTTTAATCAGGGTAATTCCACTGCAAACTTGTTTTTAATTAATTTTTGATATAAAATGTGTATAACAAGTTTGTAGAAATGTTTGCAAAAAAGCTAAACCGCTTCTACTTCACTTTTCACTATAGGATTTAAATATTGTAATATTTCTGCAATTAACGTGCCAACTTGAATTCACTAGATGCGAGCTAAATTTATTCGATGTTAGAGCAACAATTTGTTAGTAACGTAATAGCTTACAAAAAATGATTAGATACGTAAATAAATTAATTCCTAATAAGATAATATTGAGAAATTATCAAATTTGTAAAATATACATAATTAATTTTTTAATAACTGTTGATTAATAAAATCAACGCTCTCCTTGTGGTAGATTTAATAATTACGTTATTCTGAATAATTTCCACGTGTATTTACCGTTAAAATATCGCTATTCCACTTCACCATAAACCATGACTAATTATCGCTTAACATTTGAGAAACCATTTAATAAAATACCGTGTAGGTATAACTACGACTTTCATTCCAAAAAAGAATGGAAAGTAAAAACGAGAATAATTGCTGGAACTACCCTTTAAGATAAAGAAAACGTTCCTTTATTCCTTGCGATGGAAATAATAATAAATAATTTGTATCACATTTCCTGCTATCATCAAGAATATTATTTTTATTAAAAGTAAAATAATTATTTTAGTAAAATAATTATTAGAAAAGATCGGTGATCCAAAAATTCTGCATTCTAATGCTGAAGTATTTCCTAATTAATTCAAATATTAAGGGTTGTAGTGTGATTTATCTACATCTTGAAGCACAACGTCTCTTGATTACTTTGAATACTGTTATTTACCCTACAACCTATCAAGTATAATTTGTCACGTTCGATTCGAATCACCAAGAATCACGAGCCTCAAAATTTTATACGAAGAGTAGAATGAAATTTGTGTTTAACCGTGGGAACAATAAGCTAACTTATTAATATTAATTTCTCAATTCGGTAGAAAGTAAAACCGCAAATCTGCAACAAAGTAACGAATAAATTTTTAAATATCGATTTCTTTGCTTGGATAACAACGAACATTAAGAGAAAGAACTTTCCAACAAATGCAACAAGTGAAAGAAACTCTTTGATTATACTCGGAGATCAATTGCAATTTCAGTCTTCCTTATTTTTAAGAACGTTGAATTCTTCTATCTAATTTTCAATCATAGATATCATTGGAAGATTGTTTAGAATTTTTTCAAGACGATATTACAGAGATTTCGATTCGATTAGTTTCTGAAATTATAGTTCAGAGGTTACGGTATAATTTCCATGATAAAAATGATATAGTATGTCTAATAAGAGTAGGAAAGTGTCTGTAAAAGGCGTTAATACGATAATTACCAGCGTCACGGTACTTTCCGGGGTTAAGAAATATTTACGAGCATTCCTTTATGAAAGGGACACCATAAACTATCTCTTAGATATTGAACTTGACTACGAGGAAGTCACGTTGTGCGTTCCACGTAGACACGTTAAGAATTATGTTTGCCTAGAGATAATAGCGAAGGGGAACGTGCACCCTTATTTTTTCTAATCTTTTAATTTCGATAAAATTTTAATAAAGAATGATACCTTTCGCGATAGACATAAACACGCGAAGTAATGCTTTTATCCTTTCACGAAAAAATTGTCAACGATCAGTGCATCTTCTCGATTTTTTATCCCCCCTTTGTACTTGTATATTCTTTTTTCGTCGTTATTTTACGATCAATCTTTAACGTGTTATCATACAAACAGCACGATCATTTATTATCCGTTCTCTTGATGGATCCAACAAAACCATTGGAAGCAGCGATCCTCGAACGTTTTGCAGCAACGTGCAACAAATTCGTAAAGAATAATGCACCTATACCGAAACAAGAACAAAGGATACTACGCGGAAAAAGGCAATCAAATATCAAATATCACAGGAATTAGAATAAAAATAAATACGTATTATTGTATTGGGTTGGCAACTAAGTGATTGCGGATTTTGTCATTAGGTGGTACTGATGCTGGTAAATAATGTGTGGAGGTTGACTGATAGAGGAGCCAGTGGGTGAATTTTTAATGGAAAAATATATGGAAATAAGTATAGGTATAAGTACAGATATAGTGTATGCTGATCCAGGTCCTCACTCTTCAGTGTTACAATACAATAGGAAGAAGGTGTTATAGAGAGCGCGTTTATATATTTATAGCAAAGGACATTAGCAAAAAGTTAACCTTGGTGTGTAGCTCTAGCTGAAGGCTACAAGAAACGGCAATAGAAATCTACTTGTAGCTCTTCTGTTTCTAGACCTTGTAACCCAAAACAAAATTTATATTCAAGTACACAATACTATGGATCTCTGCTTATTTTCAATTTTTTTCACTAAATTCTATTCTCTTCGTAACAGCGGTCTCCAGGTCACGGATATACAAAAGAAAAGGTGTAGAGTTTTTCTTGAAATTTAATTACTTCAACATAATGGCTAAGATTTTTGAAATAAGTCAATCTTTCTGAAAACTTGTAGAAACTCAATCTGTGATATTAACCGCTAACCACTCTGATGGTAAACAATCAATAAAAAGAAATATATTAGAACGAAACCTTAATTAACTTGTCACTGTATTCGCAATTATACGTTATAAGATGTGATGATCAAACATGAATGAAAACTAAATTTTCCATAAATTAAAAAATAACAGATCCGTTATGAGAACGAGACAAATTTTACCGATCGTATAATAATCAATATCGAAACGTTGGTAAACAGAACTGTACAGTGTTCGAGATACGTTTCGAGAACAGAGACAATAAAAAGAAGAGCGCGAGAGCAAGAAAAGAACGATGGTTGCTGTAAACGGAGCATCGTTTCCGCATTCGACCAGTATCCACGATCGCAGAACGAGTCGCCATAGCTCATTCTCGATCTTGATCCTGACCATGAAAAGGCCACGGCGCACACGGAGCACATACCGCTCGGACGTATTACGAGTTGTGGCCGCACGATATTATCGCGAACGAGAGGTGCGAACGTAACTTCGCCAAGAAGTGAAAATCACCTCGTTAATCTGCTCCTCGACTTATCTCGCAAGATCGTCCATTGCTTTCTTCATTCGGTCGCTTCCTCTATCGTTCTCTTATCTGTTTCACTTTCCTTCCTAATTATAATTATCGATCAAAACTGCTGAACCATTTTAACGAAGATGATTTCTCGCTGCTTGTTCTTCAAACGAGAAAGAAAGAAGATCGTGCTCTGATATTACGTGTAATCTTCGATGCGGGATTCTTTCGTGGCATTAATGGTTCTGTATATGGTAGCCGGGTTTGAGAATTTCAGAAAAAGGAGAGTAGAGGAAGTGTACAATCGGTCAGGAAAGTGTACGCGTGCCTATAGAATTTTCTGCACCTGATCTGTCAAAAAAGCTACGAACGTAACGTTTGTCACAGGGTCATTTGTATCTGCGTAGAATGCAATTGCCTTTAATGTGTTTTTGAAGGGAAGCGAAGAGATTAAAACGTTTAATTGAGAAGAATCTCGGAATACGAATATATCAGAGATTACAAAACCTTTAGTGTTTTTCATCATTGAGAAAATAGTAGGATATTATTTATAGGATATTGCATTATATTATTACAAATAAAAAGAAAGAAATATATAAAGAAGATATTAATATAATATTAAGCCTATTATTTCTATGATCTCATGTAGATATACCAAGTAATTTTTGTAACATTGTATTTTATACCTTTTTATTTGTTTTATTTTCAGAAAGGTGAAAGTGAATAAATTGTATTATATTGTGAAAATATGTGTCTTAATGTGCAAGAATATTAGTAGAGAACGTGTAATAACGTTCTTGCTGTAATATTTTATGTTTAAGGGATACATGTTGAAGATATAGAGAAACATTACGTAACTTGAACATTAAGTTAAACGATTTTGAGTTTTCTTTTTGCCTCTTCTATCGTTCCGATAATTCACTTACTCGAAGATTTTATGTGTTTATTAAAAGAAATGAATTATCTTAACATCGGATCTTAACGCGAAGATCATCTTCAGCTATTGATTTCCATATGAGAAAGGAAGGATTTCAAGATATCGTAGCGTGATATTACGCGTAACGAAAATCGATATAGATTCCTTTACGAGCATCTTAGACATCATGGCCTTTCGTAGCGACCATCTAAATTTGACAGAAAGTAAAAGAGATAAGACAAATATACAAATAAAATCGAATGACTTTCAGCCACTTGTTGCTAATTTTATTAGGGCATGTCAGATAAGAGAAAGATACAAGAAAATTGCAGTTGAAATGAAATCACTTCGAACCGTGGAAATCAACTTTCTAAGAAGATTTTGTTAGCAATGCTCTTTCACTTGCTAGTCACTTGCGTTAGAAATGATGAGCGTATTTTTCTTTCTATTACAGCATAAGAATTTTTATCACTTTCTATTTATTTTTATACACTCTCTCTAGTAGCCCATATTCTTAAAAGCATACGAACGCTTACATTTTCTCATAGATGTACATGGAGGACATGACAAGTTGTAATGTAACCCCGCTGATAAAATGAATTGTTTTGGATACTACGAACACAACAGATATTTTACTCTAAAGAAATACTCTAATTCAACGTATATATTACTTTGCATCTTCTTTTACTTTTTAATAATTTCATCTATTTTTGTTGTTTCTCGTCTGAGCCGCTTCTTCAATAATTTCTTCAGTAATTCTTCTCCCTTTTCAAATGTTAATTTCGCGAAGAAACAAGTGGATCGACATTGTGAATTTACTCTGAAGGTTGACTCGAACTTGCGGATTTTAATTGTGACTAGAAAGTAGGAAAATACAAAGATTTGATAGGAATTTTTCAGATTGTTATCTGAATCTGCCTAATCTCATTTTCACGACTGAAGAATGTTCATTTCTCTTCCTCTGGATTAGCAACATCACGGATTGGACGTTATCTCTTTCATCAAAGAGAAAATTAGTAGGATTAATTTACATTTGATTGGCGAGAAACAACATAATCATTAATTTTACCTACGAGACTTTATGGTTTGAAGATTATCTTCATAAAGGTCAAAGATATTACTTTCTGCGATGACAGAAAAGTATTTTATTCGATGAAAAGTGTCAGAACATTTAGATAAAGAAGAAATTCATTGGAGTTTTATTCGTTAAAAATTTCTTAAGAAATATAAAATCAATGTCCATTTTAGTTCCAATGTTCTCTAATTTCAATAGATCGCATTAATTCCATGATACGTTACGTTACGTTATTTTTTGGAAAATTTTACGAAATATATGAATAAAAAAGTTTTACAAGAAAACTAACTATTGTTGTTAGAAAAATACTGATAAGGTAACATAGTTTAATATTTTCTTAAATTTCGACTTGCAAGTCTTGGGATTTCATTTTAATTAAATTTAGTTTCGTTTTAAAACACGATAGTATGAAATCTCATTCATATTCATGATTAATTTAACATATATTTTAGATACAGCCTTAATATCGTTTATTGTAATTCTGAGCGAAGACGACTGGCTACTATTAATACTATTATATTACTACTATTATACTATCAAAGATTATCGTGGAAGCTTAATCAATCCGATCGTACGCAATTAAAGCAATATCCTGTCTTCTCCCGCTTACAGTCTTAATTGCAACCGAGATAGGTTCGTTCGCTGTTTCTTCGCTCGCTTCGAAACATTTGTCTATGTTAAAGTAATTACAGTGTACTCATTTTTATGCCATACTTGCGTAAAACATAATCAATATGAAAAATCAATTTTCTATAACGATATCACTAACAAATATATAAATATTTTCGAATTTCTAAAATCTTCGATACATTCAAATCTTCCATTAATCTTTTATCTTACAGTTCATAAAGAATATCTTTATGAGTATTCAATTTCTTCAATTCCGATTAACAACTAATTAATCGAAGTTACACAAGCAAAATTTCATACATAATTCGCTTCTCTCCCTCTAATACTTTTCGTATTTCCTATATAATCTACCACTCTTTTAGAGCTCTGTTCCTAACACAAACGAAATATCGACGATCGTCGTCAAATCGCCAGCAAAAGCAAGCATTGACGTTAACAGAGAAATCCATTGGAAATTAACCAAAGTTTCCTACAGGCTCGCCATCCTGGATCAAAAGTTAACGACCATAAGCCGCTCTTCCGCGCCAAAATAACACCCTTTCGACCACCAATGCTTACCACTCTACTCACATGACTTCCTTTCATACAGCACCCTCCCCGCCATCATGCACGATACGCCTTAGGAGCTTTATCCTCTTCAGCAGCTCGTAAGAGAACCGCGATTGAACTTTCATTTCAGGCGGGTATTCGCCAAGAACCGCTATTAATCCATTTCTCCGTCTCGAAGAGATATTTCATTCCGTTTATTCTGCATTCTGCCCCTTTCTTCCACTCGAACGTCATTCCCTTTCACTTCTCTCGACCACCTGCGAGACGGGTTATTTCGCTGGAGCCTCTTCTGCATTTTCTACGGGCTAGAGAGCGACCGTGATTTCCGTTTTCTCCTTGGTGAACGACCCATCGCTCGATTATCTCCTGGATTTCACGCGTTTTTCCTCTTTTCGAAGCATTTTTTTTTGTCTCCTCCCCCTTTCTTCGGGTTACGTTCGCTTCTTTACGGTTCCGACTCATTTTCCGGGTCGAGGGAGATAAAGCTGAAATTTCCTTTCTGAGTGATGGATAACGAGGACGGGGTTGAAGGATCCTTTTTCTTCGTTTTTTACACGGTTGCTGGATAATTAATCCTTTTGGCTGTGATACAAAGTTTGTAGAATACGACTGTCGAAAGTAGCTTGTAAATATTACCATAGGTACAGGATTAGCCAACGATATTAATTTTGATTGAAATTAAATATTCGCGGAGTATAAAATATCGTTTGGAAAGTTACGAAGTGAGGATTTTAATACGAGATCCATGTAAAATATGTTCACGGAGTTGGGTGAAGAAGTTTCTGGATAGGTCGTCGTGTGACGATTAATGTCTTTATTTCGGGCTAAATGTATTCATGCTATAAAAGGGTATTTCTTGCAACTAGGCCAAGCCATAACTCGAACGTGACAGAGGGAACATGAAAATTTCACTGGGCAAACATAAACTATCTCAAACGACGTATTTTCTGTGACAGTGGAACTGTTTCAAAGATCGAGTAAATGTTCTCATATTTATTTATATCGCAGCCTTCGCATATTTTCCATGTTTCATCAGTTTCATCAGGGACGACATAGGAAATAATATTCAACGATATGAAAACCGCTACAGTGGCCTCAGTAGACTATAAAGTCAACCCTACGATTAAACCTTAACTCTACCACGATCTTCGAGTATTTATGTTTCAATCTCGTTCCAACGAGCAAGAATATCCTTAACATTTTTAAAGAAAAGGTTAAAACGTAGATGTATCAATAGCGATTCTTTCATATTTTCTTGAAACTTGACTACTTTACTTTTTTAACGATAGAAGGGCTCGATCGTATCGAACACGAACCAGAAACGTAGCGGTATTTAAAATATGGAAATACGTATTAAGTATTCACTCAGCGAAAATCATATATTTTATCTAACCGAGGAAATGTCGCTCTTCCTGTCAATTAATTCATTTTCGTCCATTAAAGTATGCAAGACAAGGGAGATATAAATCAATCGATTTCGCATCGACTGATGTCGGTTATACTTAGAACTGAGCTAATGTTTAATAGTATTACTGATTATAATTAGCACGAGTCGTACAAAATTATCTGCATAGTTGTATTTTACAATATCTGCTCGATTGATCTTACCATAGTAATAGAGCGAAAGACGTCAAATTTCAGGATGTGATGAGTGAACGGAAGCGATTAGTGAGTTTTTTAATAGGTTCTTTTACGTTTTTTTTCCTCTAAGATTGTATATATTATTCCGTATTTTATCCCTCGAAGCTCGGAAGATATTCTAGTTACAGCGAAATATTGCTCCTAGCTCATTTTAATACCATTAGATCACGCGGAGTCAATTGATGAAAGATTAACAAGAACCTCTGTTCCTTATTCCTGTTTATTGGCCTTGCCTACAGGACGTGACGAGGTTCGATGTATCTTAGTCTCATCTCATTAATGCTTCTCCTATTCGTGGACCTGACATATTACGTCTTGATTTTGCTATGACAACCTGTTCTATGGATGGGCTTGTTATTCAATTTAAATAACTCGTATACGTGTAACTCTGACCATATCGATTCTAATAATTTTCGTTTGAACCAGTAACATCGTAATATGCTTGTACTTTTAGCGTATGCAGTGCATAGTATGCAGTGTACTTTTTAATAATTTTAATTTACGATCAATAGCAACGTGCTTTTGTCGGACATATTATCCTGAATCGTTCAGTTATTTTAAGTTTCACTTATAGAAATATATATCTGTATAAGTCGGATAATGGTTTTATTATTAAAATTTGAAAAGAATCAAGTGGAAATAGAAAATCGATTTTATCTTTCTAATTTAGATCGCTAAAAAGCTGCATCGTTGAACGGCTCGATAATATTCGAGTACCTTTTGCACAGTTTGAATTATTCATAGTTACGACCGCAGCTCGAAGAAAGTTGTTAAAAACCGGTGGTCGTAGAAACTTCATAAATTTAGATTTTTATTCGTCAAATGTATATTATTATATCCTTTTTATAAGTATAATATTGTAATACCAGGCAACGAGTACAATAACTAACGTTAAATCGAACTCGTTCGCATATCACAACACGATCTGGAAAGCGTACTTTGCAAAATGCTCCTGTTCTATAAAATTCACGTTACAAGTTATAACCATAATTTGTAGTTCGTGCCAGACTCCGTATCATATTTATAAATCGTCGATCTTTATCTTCTGCCAAAGATAACCGATTCGCTTCATTTTCCTTATCTCAGATTAGTATCAGCCGCGTCCAATTTTATTTCCGAATGAAATTATGCAATTGATTATCTGTAATTTTCAACGTGTAAAAAATTCACTCGAAACGATATCCTGTTTCAGAATCCAAGATATGGAAATTGGGTTCTATACGTACGACTCGTTAATCCAAATACGATTTAAAACATATTTGACACTGAATAATATTAAATTATGGAATAATCTTCGAATCACCTTGATATTATTGTTTTTAGACTCAAAGAAAATGGAAAATAGCTTCAAGTTTTTGTCACATTCTACACGTACTGTGCATATTAATTGGCAGGTGCATGGATCATTAAAGAGAAACTCCATAATTATGTTTTATTAAGACCTTTTTGCCGTGTATTCTTTGTTTGTTCTCGGTTTCATGAACGAAACCGATTGTTCCGTATGGAAACGAAAGTGAAACCAATACTACGTTAGGTCAACTGTTAGGTCGAAAGATATTTGTAAAATTTGTTACTTTGTATGAATCCTACCGTAGGATTTATCATTTTAACGAACAGTTTTGTTATGTTTGTTATGATTATCAATATACAAAAAATTATTCCTTTCACAATTTACTATTCTCGCAAATGATTGTGAATGGAAATTTTGTATATCTAACAAATAATAGCGTAGATAGATTTAAGAAGAGAACACAATCTTTTACATATATGAAAAGAATGATAATTACAGTTCGTTATTTTGATCTAAAATCTAACAACCAACAGCTGCCAGAAATAAATTAGTTAAGTATATATGAATAATAAGAAAAATTATTTTCTTTTCAAAGTTTGCCACGAATTATTCAATGCTCTCGATTGAAATATCTTTCTTCGTCGTAAATGACTTCGTTAACGAAAAGTACTTCGTTAACGATGATCTTGTTTCATTGAAAAGAGTTCTATTTTTAATGTTTCCGTTCTTACCTCTCATGCCCCTCTCCCCCAAAGATTACATTTACCAATCGTTCATATATAACGTGATTCACTTTTTGAAATTATCCTTAATGAGAGTGGCGCACAGTGAAGCCGCGGCAAAAAGGAATTCTTTTCTCATTGACAATAAGTAGAACGCTGGAAATGAGGTCAAGAGATATGAACTCTCCGAGCGAGGCGATGCATCCATTCCCTTCAAGCTACAGTCTAAACTATGATAAAAGGTTTTTGCATAGCATCGCTGTATATTCTGTGCGTATTTCTGTAAACTCTACTTTCCCACTTAAATAATTCATTTCACGCTTATTATGCGATATTATATCGTACGTATTTACATTATATCGTTGCATGCAAAATTTTTATAAAATTTATTTACTTACTTACTTTATTTAAATTAAAAATTTATTAAATTTTCCCATATTTATTTCATATACTTACGGACGAATTATTTTGAAAATATTGCGAAATTTCCACATAATTTACTGTACCGTTAAAATTTTTATAATTCCAAACTTGTAAATTATTGCAAATTTATTTATTTTCCCTCTTTAAATTATAAATTAAACTTCCATTTGTCACGTGTATTTCGCAACGCAAGTATCGATTATTTTACAGTTATCGCAATCTTTCGTATAATTCTAAACTCGCGAATTATCGTAACTTGGTAAACTGCAATCACTTTTCGAATTTTAACTTCAATTTTTTACCTATCGTCGTACTTTCCCACGCGGATTAATTATTTCTCAAATATTAAATTTATCATCAGAGATCCATCGAATAAGCGAATCCAATTTCTCGATCAATCATGCGTGCTTTAAGAAGCAATTACAGGTGCAAACGATTAACCTTCTATGCTTCGTAACGAGCAGTATAGATCGATGGTTCGACAGCATTAGAAATCGTAAACGCTGGTATTTCGAACGATAGCACGATTCTTCGAACATCTACCAGTTCTCATGAGAAGTTCGATGACCTACAACTCAAGTATGCAGCGGACGATGCGAGATCGAGGAAAACCGATTCATCAACATCTTCCTGCCCTGCACTTTCGATTTCCGATATACCTTATGAACTACGCATACTTCTGTACGCGTACTTGGAACATTTCTAATTATACGAATTGTACGACCGTTGTTATCTTAGAGGAAGATCGTCGGAAATGTTTCGTCCCATTTCACGCCAGCCACTCAATTATGAATATTTATAACCCGAAGCTATTTCGAGAATTCTGTTCGGCCACTTCTTTCCTCTCCCTTTATCGCTACCGTCATAACGATAAATCTCTTCGAACAAAGACGTTCCTTTGCGAAAAGAAAAACCTCCGTCTCAGCGAATTTATGCGATGAAAACGGAGAGACGGCTGTTTCTGTACAAGATACTTTCATCTTATAAGAACGACGAATAGCGGATAGCGAATAACGAATTAGCGGTAGCTACAGGTCAACTCTGAAGGCTTACATCTGAGTTGATTATATTTTAATTGAATGTAATCGTATTTTAAACGCTCTGAATATCTAAATATCAAATGTACAAACGAATGAGCCAAATTTTTCGCTGCAACTGAAAGTTTAGTTAAGAAAGAAAGAAAATAGCTGCAGAAAAGAAAGAAGATGTAGCAAGCTGTTCGATCGGAATATAAATTTGGCTATCTATGAAGCAGGTGACGAGATCCATCGTGGAAAATTATTTTGTCTTTAAACAAGATGCAATCGTCAGGACCAAACTTTGGAGTGCTACTTGTTCCGATCGATGTAACGCGTCTTATCCTACATCCACTTCCAATTAGTGGATCGGATACAAAAGTGACTCGACGATTAGATCTCGTCTAAAGACACAGCATTTTATCGCGATGGAATTCATCTGTTGCCTGATAGATCGCTTAAAAGTTGTAGAAAGCAACGGCGAATATCTCGATTGAGCAAGTTGCTGTACTTTTCTAAAAATAGACTTTGAATTTCAGATTAAGAAATTTGTACACCAAATACATCGTAAACAAAAAGATCCATCTCCGCAATTTGTGAAGTTTTATACGCGTTCAACGAAGCTTGCAGTCATTCTCCTAGAGAAAAATGTGCGTTGTAATGGAATATTTTTCGCAATTGATTTACCTTGCAATTAGTGACTGAATTTCACAATCCAAAAGCAATATGTATCCAAGTGGACAAAGTACTATTTCGAAATAAAAATTGCATATGTTGAAATAGGACAAAAAGCCTATACACGTATACATATCAAATAGAGACGAACGTGAAATTCAACACGCAGACACACAGGCCTGTGGAATTTAAAACTACCATTTAAAAAATTCAGGCATTGTCATATTTATCACATCTTTGCAATACATTTGTTCGTGCAATCCACGCACAAAATCGCGCGACAAACTACCTGTTAAGTTGACGTGTAAAAGTTGCAGATTCGTTTCAACGCGAAACTAATTAACGACGATACACGCGTTCCTTGAACAATTTAACAAAATCGCAGAAATTGAACAGAACTTGATAACCGACTTTTATTGTACAAATATGTGTTTGTAAATGCGTGTACACGTATTTCATAGACAGAGAATTAAATCGGCGTGGAAGACACATTTGAAATTCAGATACGTTAGCGAAGATACGTAACTACAGGAAGAAGGCGGCGATTGATCGATGCGATCGTAAAACGACGGCGCAACAAATTGGGAACAGCAGCTGCATTAAAGAGGGAATCAGAACGACGCGACGCGACGCGGCAGATCCGGAGCGGTTAATTAGCGTGTTACGGGCAAACGAGGACCCTGATACCGTTACGTATCTCGCGAATGCGAAATGCTACGAGCTGGAACGATAATCATCTAACGATATATACACACACGCTCCACGCTTTTCCCCTGACTGTTGGCTCTTTGTGCGTTCGCTCTCACACCTTGACCTTCTTCAACCGGGAAGTCTAGCCTCCCTTGAAGGATATTCGCATCCGAAGGACGCCATAATGCGTACATACGCGTGTACGCGCATTGTGTTTCTACAGTCTGCCAACCAATTTAGGAATTTACGCGATTTGCACGATTATGGTTAAATATTTTTTTTCTTTCTGATTTTAATTACACCGGGAAGATAGTTGGGGCGCGAGAATGTACATTTCAGATCTCTCAAGACTATGACTCGAGCACGTGTTGTTAACGACGAGTACACACATCGGTTTCTACACGTTTAACATTGTTATCTTTGTACCCTTGTGTCAAAAAAACAGAGGATTTTCTCAGGCAATTAGGATCGCTGCTTTTCTTATCACGAGTGGATTAAGGATTTTTATCGTTTCTTCGTTTGCAAATACAGCTAATGTTCGGTAATCGTTAGCGGTGTTTTGTGATGAGATTTATATTCATTCATTTATTTAGTCGACTTCGAAAATCCGTTATTTATAAGATATTCTGCATTTTAAATATTCAGGAAAATATTGTTGAAATCCATCGATTTGGAATAATCAATTTTGGAATTTAATAATCAATCTCGTATTACCAAAAGTGCCCTCTCATTTGATTCTAACTCTAAATATGTATTTTCGCGCGCTATTGAACATTTCAAAAATGATTCTTTACTCGATTTTCTAGAAGATTTCATGGATTTACCAACCATATTCAAGAAACTTATATTTGTGAACCGAACAGGTGGTTCGAAACGAAGGAATGAACGAAGATGAAGTCGTGACGAAAAGAGAAAAAAAAATTGAAACGGACGTTCTTCTCTAACCATAATAACACACGATGGCGTGAACTTCCGCGTAAAACAGTTTCGTTTATAAAAAGGGGGAAAGTGTTATTTTAACCTGTAAACTTCGAACATGTTATGGTAAACCTTGTAATTTCTAGCTTTAATTTTCCCAGGAACAATTTATAAAGAAAAAAAATGTTAATGGGTCTACTTGCACTTTAACCTGAATTATTAGTTTCTTCCATGGGAAATTAATATTCCGCGATGAAAGTAATCAGGATGGCACGTAAGCAACACGTAAGGCGACTTTCTATTCAATTTCGAATATCACTTTCTTGATAAAATATCGCGCGAGTTATTCATCTATCGAATATCTATCGCATCCAACGACAGCTTCAAGTTACACACCAAGTTTCCAACTATGCGTTGGTGCAAATATACAAGTTATGTGACCACGAGAAAGTTCGAAGGAGATGTAACGGAGTGAAAAACTCACCGGATGAGAGTTGATTTGCCGACAGGATCTCGTCTTCGCCAGGTTGAAGGCGAACTTCCATTTTTCGCAGACGCGAGTGCAGCTCTCTTGTGTGCAAAAAGAGGAAAAGGGTGCTGGAAATCGCGATAAGAGCGATCAGCTCGATGGTCCTGCAAAAGAATAACCGAATCAAGCGGCTGCTTCTACATAACAAAAAACAACGATCTAATGTTATTTTACAGGTTTGTGATTCTTCGGATTTCAATCGCGTCATTAGCAAAGATTGCCTTTGGTTTCCACGTTTCGTGAACGTTCTGGTTCGCTTCTTCGAGCCAGACTTGACAAGAATATATTTGTTCCCAAAGAATCACAAATACGTCGTCTGATGGTCGTGAATGCGTAATATCGCAAAAATTGGTTACTGGTACGTTCCTCGCGTGGTCTTTAATGCGCATAAAAATTCGTTACACGTTCGTTTAACATTCACAAAAATTTTCTAACGCAAATGAGCTACTTTACTTAGGCAAGAAACTTTCAATTCCAGGTACATCCTTCTAAACGGATTAATTGGTAGAATTGGTTTCGGCAAATATTGACACCCGTGTAGCCTTAGATCCGTTAGCTTGGTCGATTCCTAATCTCTTTGCAAGAGAAGACTTTCCATCGTGCAAATAAAGGCAGAACGAGAAAACATTCGAGAAACTGTGGATGTCCGTTTTCCCAAAGCAACGTGTCACGAGCGGACTGTCATGTGGGTTGTCGTCGCCGGAGGAAACAGGGCATGGCAAGCAAAGTTATCTGTCCCGTAATTGATCATTCTGTTCGCGGAGATGGTTCACGTGCGACCTGGTTTCAAGCGATCCCACGTCGACCGTGAAAGGACGACCGTCACCAGGGAGATACAAAATTGCGCTCCGATGTTACAGAGAACTCGAACATTTCTTCGTTGCACGCCGTGTGCGGTTTGTAACTTCACGGAACGGCCGTAATTACGGCAAAGGATGACAAAGTAAGGAATCCGGGGGAATTTCCCCCGGGAATGACGACACGTCAAAGTGTCTGTGTGAACAGGTTTCCAGGTGGAAAATTTCAGTATTATTGAAACTCGAATGGTTTGAATTACGTTAAAATGCGTATAAAGAAAATTCAATCTTATATTGTAGGTGTAATCATACTGCCGACCATAAGCAATAGAGTCAATCTATGTATAGTTATATTTGGAAAAGTGTATTAAATTTGACTTCATTTAATATTTTATTTGGTGTAACGGGACATTTATTACATTTATTGGAAAATGTCTATTCAATTTTATTTTATTTAGTATTTTCTTTGACATTTTATTCAATACCTTTTTGTTACAAGATACGAATATCAAAGAAAAATGTAAATTATTCGTTCTTTCCGCTAAAAATCAAGCAAAATAATTACAAATTCAAACAACGTACTACGTACGCCGAATCTGTTTAACGTATCCGTCAGTTTAGTCAATTCTCACTGATCTTCGATTATTTCCTCATATTCCAGTCGTTTTTAATAAAATCCAAAGTTTCTAAAAATTAATACCACTTACTTGAATTCGTTTCACGCGCTCAAGCAATTTTTAATCAAACCGAAAATTTCTACGAATTAACACTACTTTACATTAAAACCATCAAACAGAATTTGAAATTTTGCTTGTATTTCGAAAAATTCCAAAAAAGGTGGTACATCGTAAGGAAGACCATGCTACATCTTTCTTCAAATACAGTTACATCTAGTGCAACGTATATTTCCACGTTTCAGATGCATCCGTATCTTCATCACGTCATCATACATTTTAAATATGCATATAGCAGAAACAGCATCGCTTTCCGCTTCATTAAATTAATTCAACAAGTTTATTATAATTTGCAAGCCGGGATAAACGACGCGGCTAAAACGTACAAACCGTGCAACAAGTAGTATCATGTCGACATCGATCCGGGCTATAAAATTTTCCGTAATTACCATCGACTACACGTTATCGTGATGATCGTACTCGATGAAAGAATAATCTATTTATCACCATACCAGTTTTTCCCCCATGCAGGAAGTAATCACATCAAACGTCGGTTGTTTCGATTCCGCGATCGACACGCGTTTCGCATCTCATTGAAACGTTTCTTTAGAAGCGATCCCTCGTCTATTTCTCACGTCGTACGGTAAAACGTCATCCTCGATGACGTTCTTTTCAACCAGTTCGGACGTTGACACACGCGGAACGCCATGTGTCGCATAACTTTATAATGGTTTACGATCTTTGAACGAGCAAAATCGTGACCGCGAGAACCGGAAATTCCGGTAAAAGATTTCTTGTATCGCTTACACGATTTAGAAGCGGGTTCTGCGGAAGAAGAAGAAAAGAAAAGGCATCTTTTCATAGGACAAACGAAGCGGGAGTTCGCGTAACGTTATCGCACGAGCTTTGCATAATTTCTAGGAATTACGTGATTCAATTTCATCGATTTCTCCATTGAAATTCTCGAGATTATCGGGTTCGAAACGAGATGATCAACGACGATATCGATAAACGAGTTTGGATAAAGATACGAAGTGTGAATATTTCTCTTTCTTCTTTTTTTTTTTTTTTTGAAAAAGATTTTTTACCAATTTTTCTAATTACTTGAAACAGTAAAATTTGTTATTACGGTTGGTGATAAATACAATTATTGATTTGCGAATTAATAAATTTATTTAGAGATATGTATTGGCATATTTGACTTAAGTTTCTTGAAACGTTTCGTAATACCAAACACCGTTGATTGTAAGCTTTTCGAAGGTTTAGATTATCGTTTTTGTTGCTCTTATTTGATAATATTATCCACTGTTGCTTGTTTATAATTCTTCTGCGAAAGCAATCCATGTAAAAGTTTTCGTATACTTTTTCTGTGATCTTCAAATATATTTTAAACTGAAATTATGTAAGTATTATAATTTGTTTGATAATATGCAATTATTACAAAACGGTTTGTTTATCAAAATTTCAATTCCTTCGACAGTAAATATGAATACATATTTATTTATTATCTTCTGCATAGAAATTATACAGCGTTAAATAAATTCTAACGACCAATGGTATAAAAATATCTACTCGAACATCTTCTTCTGTGTAGACATAGTGAGAGGCATAGTGGCGTAGGTTAGTGTAAGTCGGTCCACCGCCATTCCTTACAATTCATTATATCTTTCCAAACCATAAAAACATACCACAATAAAGTCATAACTTAATTAACTAAACGACGCTTTTAAGAATCAAAGTACGCGATTAAGTTCAAATTCACGAGATCTTCACTCACATCGTTCTACGATTCTTTTCTCTTTTCTTAAACACTTCCATAAGCTTATCTGTCACTTGTCAGTCACCAACAATAAGCAAGTACTACACGATTCTTAGCTCGTCACCTTTCTCGCACTAAAAGTACA